>NW_027464225.1:0-189696 GCF_050947455.1 Rhinoderma darwinii
GACGCTCCCCGTGTAATATCACACATGTAATACAGACGCTCCCTGTGTAATATCACACATGTAATACAGACACTCCCCGTGTAATATCACACATGTAATACAGACGCTCCCCGTGTAATATCACACATGTAATACAGACGCTCCCCGTGTAATATCACAAATGTAATACAGACGCTCCCCGTGTAATATCACACATGTAATACAAACACTCCCCGTGTAATACCACACATGAAATACAGACGCTCCCCGTGTATTATCACACATGTAATACAGACGCTCACCCTGTAATATTACACATGTAATACAGACGCTCCCCGTGTAATACCACACATGAAATACAGACGCTCCCCGTGTAATATCACACATGTAATACAGATGCTCTTGTGTAATATCACACATGTAATACAGATGCTCCCCGTGTAATATCACATTTAATACAGATTCTCCCCGTGTAATATCACACATGTAATACAGGTGCTCCCCGTGTAATATCACACATGTAATACAGGTGCTCCCCGTGTAATATTACACATGTAATACAGATGCTCCCCGTGTAATATCACACATGTAATACAGATGCTTCCCGTGTAATATCACACATGTAATACAGGTGCTCCCCGTGTAATATCACACATGTAATACAGACACTCATCGTGTAATATCACACATGTAATACAGATTCTCCCCGTCTAATATCACACATGTAAAACAGGGGCTCCTCGTGTAATATCACAAATGTAATACAGGTGCTCCCCGTGTAATATTACACATGTAATACAGATGCTCTCCTTGTAATATCACACATGTAATACAGACGCTTCCCGTGTAATAACACACATGTAACACAGATGCTCCCCGTGTAATATCACACATGTAATACAGATGCTCCCCGTGTAATGTTACACATGTAATACAGATGCTCTCCGTGTAATATCACACATGTAATACGGATGCTCCCGTATAATATCACACATGTAATACAGACGCTCCCCGTGTAATATCACACATGTAATACAGACACTCATCGTGTAATCTCACACATGTAATAGACACTTCCTGTGTAATATCACACATATAATACAGACGCTCCCCGTGTAATCTCACTCATGTAATAGACGCTCCCAGTGTAATATCACACATATAATACAGACACTTAACTTGTAATATCACACATGTAATAGACACTCCCCGTGTAATATCACACATGTAATACAAACCCTCCCCGTGTAATATAACACATGTAATACAGAGGCTCCCCGTGTAATATCACACATGTACTACAGATACTCCCCATGTAATATCACACATGTAATACAGACGCTCCCCGTGTAATATTACCCATGTAATACAGACCCTCCCCGTGTAACATCACACATGAAATACAGACGCTCCCCATACAATACAGACGCTCCCCGTGTAATATCACACATGTAATACAGCTGCTCCCCATGTAATATCACACATGTAATACAGACACTCATCGTGTATTATCACACATGTAATACAGATTCTCCCCGTGTAATATCACACATGTAAAACAGGTGCTCCTCGTGTAATATCACAAATGTAATACAGGTGCTCCCCGTGTAATATTACACATGTAATACAGATGCTCTCCTTGTAATATCACACATGTAATACAGACGCTTCCCGTGTAATAACACACATGTAACACAGATGCTCCCCGTGTAATATCACACATGTAATACAGATGCTCCCCGTGTAATATTACACATGTAATACAGATGCTCTCCGTGTAATATCACACATGTAATACAGACGCTTCCCATGTAATATCACACATGTAATACAGACGCTCCCTGTATAATATCACACATGTAATACGGATGCTCCCGTGTAATATCACACATGTAATACAGACGCTCCCCGTGTAATATCACACATGTAATACAGACACTCATCGTGTAATCTCACTCATGTAATCGACGCTCCCAGTGTAATATCACACATATAATACAGACACTTAACTTGTAATATCACACATGTAATACAGACGCTCACCCTGTAATATTACACATGTAATACAGACGCTCCCCGTGTAATATCACACATGAAATACAGATGCTCTTGTGTAATATCACACATGTAATACAGACGCTCCCCGTGTAATATCACCCATGTAATACAGACCCTCCCCGTGTAACATCACACATGAAATACAGACGCTCCCCGTGTAATATCACACATGTAATACAGACGCTCACCCTGTAATATTACACATGTAATACAGACGCTCCCCGTGTAATATCACACATGAAATACAGATGCTCTTTTGTAATATCACACATGTAATACAAACACTCCCCGTGTAATACCACACATGAAATACAGACGCTCCCCGTGTAATATCACACATGTAATACAGACGCTCACCCTGTAATATTACACATGTAATACAGACGCTCCCCGTGTAATATCACACATGTAATACAGATGCTCTTGTGTAATATCACACATGTAATACAGATGCTCCCTGTGTAATATCACATATGTAATACAGACACTCCCCATGTAATATCACACATGTAATACAAACCCTCCCCGTGTAATATAACACATGTAATACAGAGGCTCCCCGTGTAATATCACACATGTAATACAGATACTCCCCATGTAATATCACACATGTAATACAGACGCTCCCCGTGTAATATCACCCATGTAATACAGACCCTCCCCGTGTAACATCACACATGAAATACGGACGCTCCCCATATAATACAGACGCTCCCCGTGTAATATCACACATGTAATACAGACGTTCCCCATGTAATATCACACATGTAATACAGACCCTCCCCGTGTTAAATCACACATGTAATACAGACGTTCCCCATGTAATATCACACATGTAATACAGACGCTCCCCGTGTAATATCATACATGTAAAACAGACGCTCCCCGTGTAATATCACACATGTAATACAGACACTCCCCGTGTAATATCACACATGTAATACAGACGCTCCCCGTGTAATATCACAAATGTAATACAGACGCTCCCCGTGTAATATCACACATGTAATACAAACACTCCCCGTGTAATACCACACATGAAATACAGACGCTCCCCGTGTATTATCACACATGTAATACAGACCCTCCCCGTGTAACATCACACATGAAATACAGACGCTCCCCATATAATACAGACGCTCCCCGTGTAATATCACACATGTAATACAGACGTTCCCCATGTAATATCACACATGTAATACAGACCCTCCCCGTGTTATATCACACATGTAATACAGACGTTCCCCATGTAATATCACACATGTAATACAGACGCTCCCCGTGTAATATCACACATGTAATACAGACGCTCCCCGTGTAATATCACACATGTAATACAGACACTCCTCGTGTAATATCACACATGTAATACAGACGCTCCCCGTGTAATATCACACATGTAATACAGACGCTCCCCGTGTAATATCACAAATGTAATACAGACGCTCCCCGTGTAATATCACACATGTAATACAAACACTCCCCGTGTAATACCACACATGAAATACAGACGCTCCCCGTGTATTATCACACATGTAATACAGACGCTCACCCTGTAATATTACACATGTAATACAGACGCTCCCCGTGTAATACCACACATGAAATACAGACGCTCCCCGTGTAATATCACACATGTAATACAGATGCTCTTGTGTAATATCACACATGTAATACAGACGCTCCCTGTGTAATATCACACATGTAATACAGACGCTCCCCGTGTAATATTACACATGTAATACAGACGCTCCCCGTGTAATATCACCCATTTAATACAGATGCTCCCCGTGTAATACCACACATGAAATACAGACGCTCCCCGTGTAATATAACACATGTAATAGACACTTCCTGTGTAATATCACACATGTAATACAGATGCTCCCCGTGTAATATCACACATTTAATACAGATTCTCCCCGTGTAATATCACACATGTAATACAGGTGCTCCCCGTGTAATATCACACATGTAATACAGGTGCTCCCCGTGTAATATTACACATGTAATACAGATGCTCCCCGTGTAATATCACACATGTAATACAGATGCTTCCCGTGTAATATCACACATGTAATACAGGTGCTCCCCGTGTAATATCACACATGTAATACAGACACTCATCGTGTAATATCACACATGTAATACAGATTCTCCCCGTGTAATATCACACATGTAAAACAGGTGCTCCTCGTGTAATATCACAAATGTAATACAGGTGCTCCCCGTGTAATATTACACATGTAATACAGATGCTCTCCGTGTAATATCACACATGTAATACAGACGCTTCCCGTGTAATATCACACATGTAATACAGACGCTCCCTGTATAATATCACACATGTAATACGGATGCTCCCGTGTAATATCACACATGTAATACAGACGCTCCCCGTGTAATATCACACATGTAATACAGACACTCATCGTGTAATCTCACGACACTTCCTGTGTAATATCACACATGTAATACAGACGCTTCCCGTGTAATATCACACATGTAATACAGACGCTCCCTGTATAATATCACACATGTAATACGGATGCTCCAGTGTAATATCACACATGTAATACAGACGCTCCCCGTGTAATATCACACATGTAATACAGACACTCATCGTGTAATCTCACACATGTAATAAACCCTTCCTGTGTAATATCACACATGTAATACAGACGCTCCCCGTGTAATCTCACTCATGTAATAAACGCTCCCAGTGTAATATCCCACATATAATACAGACACTTAACTTGTAATATCACACATGTAATAGACACTCCCCGTGTAATATCACACATGTAATACAAACCCTCCCCGTGTAATATAACACATGTAATACAGAGACTCCCCGTGTAATATCACACATGTAATACAGATACTCCCCATGTAATAATATCACACATGTAATACAGACGCTCCCCGTGTAATATCACCCATGTAATACAGACCCTCCCCGTGTAACATCACACATGAAATACAGACGCTCCCCATACAATACAGACGCTCCCCGTGTAATATCACACTTGTAATACAGACGCTCCCCATGTAATATCACACATGTAATACAGACACTCATCGTGTAATATCACACATGTAATACAGATTCTCCCCGTGTAATATCACACATGTAAAACAGGTGCTCCTCGTGTAATATCACAAATGTAATACAGGTGCTCCCCGTGTAATATTACACATGTAATACAGATGCTCTCCTTGTAATATCACACATGTAATACAGACGCTTCCCGTGTAATAACACACATGTAACACAGATACTCCCCGTGTAATATCACACATGTAATACAGATGCTCCCCGTGTAATATTACACATGTAATACAGATGCTCTCCGTGTAATATCACACATGTAATACAGACGCTTCCCGTGTAATATCACACATGTAATACAGACGCTCCCTGTATAATATCACACATGTAATACGGATGCTCCCGTGTAATATCACACATGTAATACAGACGCTCCCCGTGTAATATCACACATGTAATACAGACACTCATCGTGTAATCTCACACATGTAATAGACACTTCCTGTGTAATATCACACATGTAATACAGACGCTCCCCGTGTAATCTCACTCATGTAATAGACGCTCCCAGTGTAATATCCCACATATAATACAGACACTTAACTTGTAATATCACACATGTAATAGACACTCCCCGTGTAATATCACACATGTAATACAAACCCTCCCCGTGTAATATAACACATGTAATACAGAGGCTCCCCGTGTAATATCACACATGTAATACAGATACTCCCCATGTAATATCACACATGTAATACAGACGCTCCCCGTGTAATATCACCCATGTAATACAGACCCTCCCCGTGTAACATCACACATGAAATACAGACGCTCCCCATATAATACAGACGCTCCCCGTGTAATATCACACATGTAATACAGACGCTCCCCATGTAATATCAAACATGTAATACAGACCCTCCCCGTGTTATATCACACATGTAATACAGACGTTCCCCATGTAATATCACACATGTAATACAGACGCTCCCCGCGTAATATCACACATGTAATACAGACGCTCCCCGTGTAATATCACACATGTAATACAGACACTCCCCATGTAATATCACACATGTAATACAGACGCTCCCCGTGTAATATCACACATGTAATACAGATGCTCCCCGTGTAATATCACAAATGTAATACAGACGCTCCCCGTGTAATATCACACATGTAATACAAACACTCCCCGTGTAATACCACACATGAAATACAGACGCTCCCCGTGTATTATCACACATGTTATACAGACGCTCACCCTGTAATATTACACATGTAATACAGACGCTCCCTGTGTAATACCACACATGAAATAAAGACGCTCCCCGTGTAATATCACACATGTAATACAGATGCTCTTGTGTAATATCACACATGTAATACAGACGCTCCCTGTGTAATATCACACATGTAATACAGACGCTCCCCGTGTAATATTACACATGTAATACAGACGCTCCCCGTGTAATATCACCCATGTAATACAGATGCTCCCCGTGTAATACCACACATGAAATACAGACGCTCCCCGTGTAATATAACACATGTAATAGACACTTCCTGTGTAATATCACCCATGTAATACAGACCCTCCCCGTGTAACATCACACATGAAATACAGACGCTCCCCATATAATACAGACGCTCCCCGTGTAATATCACACATGTAATACAGACGCTCCCCATGTAATATCACACATGTAATACAGACCCTCCCCGTGTTATATCACACATGTAATACAGACGTTCCCCATGTAATATCACACATGTAATACAGACGCTCCCCGTGTAATATCACACATGTAATACAGACGCTCCCCGTGTAATATCACACATGTAATACAGATGCTCCCCTTGTAATGTCACACATGTAATACAGACACTCATCGTGTAATATCACACATGTAATCCAGATGCTCCCTGTGTAATATCACACATGTAATACAGACGCTCCCGTGTAATATCACACATTTAATACAGACGCTCCCCGTGTAATATCACACATGTAATACAGACACTCATCGTGTAATCTCACACATGTAATAGACACTTCCTGTGTAATATCACACATGTAATACAAACGCTCCCCGTGTAATCTCACTCATGTAATAGACGCTCCCAGTGTAATATCACACATATAATACAGACACTTAACTTGTAATATCACACATATTATACAGACGCTCCCGGTGTAATATCACACATGTAATACAGACGCTCATCGTGCAATCTCACACATGTAATACAGACAATCCCTGTGTAATATCACACATGTAATATAGACACTCATCGTGTAATATCACACATGTAATTCAGACGCTCACATGTAATATCACGCATGTAATACATATGCTCCCTGTGTAATATCACACATGTAATACAGATGCTCCCCGTGTAATATCACACATGTAATACAGACGCTCCCCTTGTAATGTCACACATGTAATACAGACACTCATCATGTAATATCTCACATGTAATCCAGATGCTCCCTGTGTAATATCACACATGTAATACAGACGCTCCCCGTGTAATATCACACATGTAATACAGACCCTCCCCGTGTAAGATCACACATGAAATACAGACGCTCCCTGTGTAATATCACACATGTAATAGACACTCCCCGTGTAATATCACACATGTAATACAGATAATACCCATGTAATATCACGCATGTAATACAGAGGCTCCCCGTGTAATATCACACATATAATACAGATACTCCCCATGTAATATCACACATGTAATACAGAAACTCCCTGTGTAATATCACCCATGTAATACAGACCCTCCCCGTGTAACATCACACATGAAATACAGACGCTCCCCATATAATACAGACGCTCCCCGTGTAATATCACACATGTAATACAGACCCTCCCCGTGTAATATCACACATGTAATACAGACATTCCCCATGTAATATCACACATGTAATACAGACGTTCCCCATGTAATATCACACATGTAATACAGACGCTCCCCGTGTAATATCACACATGTAATACAGACGCTCCCCGTGTAATATCACACATGTAATACAGACCCTCCCCGTGTAATATCACACATGTAATACAGACGCTCCCCGTGTAATATCACACATGTAATACAGACGCTCCCCGTGTAATATCACAAATGTAATACAGACGCTCCCCGTGTAATATCACCCATGTAATACAGACCCTCCCCGTGTAACATCACACATGAAATACAGACGCTCCCCATACAATACAGACGCTCCCCGTGTAATATCACACTTGTAATACAGACGCTCCCCATGTAATATCACACATGTAATACAGACACTCATCGTGTAATATCACACATGTAATACAGATTCTCCCCGTGTAATATCACACATGTAAAACAGGTGCTCCTCGTGTAATATCACAAATGTAATACAGGTGCTCCCCGTGTAATATTACACATGTAATACAGATGCTCTCCTTGTAATATCACACATGTAATACAGACGCTTCCCGTGTAATAACACACATGTAACACAGATACTCCCCGTGTAATATCACACATGTAATACAGATGCTCCCCGTGTAATATTACACATGTAATACAGATGCTCTCCGTGTAATATCACACATGTAATACAGACGCTTCCCGTGTAATATCACACATGTAATACAGACGCTCCCTGTATAATATCACACATGTAATACGGATGCTCCCGTGTAATATCACACATGTAATACAGACGCTCCCCGTGTAATATCACACATGTAATACAGACACTCATCGTGTAATCTCACACATGTAATAGACACTTCCTGTGTAATATCACACATGTAATACAGACGCTCCCCGTGTAATCTCACTCATGTAATAGACGCTCCCAGTGTAATATCCCACATATAATACAGACACTTAACTTGTAATATCACACATGTAATAGACACTCCCCGTGTAATATCACACATGTAATACAAACCCTCCCCGTGTAATATAACACATGTAATACAGAGGCTCCCCGTGTAATATCACACATGTAATACAGATACTCCCCATGTAATATCACACATGTAATACAGACGCTCCCCGTGTAATATCACCCATGTAATACAGACCCTCCCCGTGTAACATCACACATGAAATACAGACGCTCCCCATATAATACAGACGCTCCCCGTGTAATATCACACATGTAATACAGACGCTCCCCATGTAATATCAAACATGTAATACAGACCCTCCCCGTGTTATATCACACATGTAATACAGACGTTCCCCATGTAATATCACACATGTAATACAGACGCTCCCCGTGTAATATCACACATGTAATACAGACGCTCCCCGTGTAATATCACACATGTAATACAGACACTCCCCATGTAATATCACACATGTAATACAGACGCTCCCCGTGTAATATCACACATGTAATACAGATGCTCCCCGTGTAATATCACAAATGTAATACAGACGCTCCCCGTGTAATATCACACATGTAATACAAACACTCCCCGTGTAATACCACACATGAAATACAGACGCTCCCCGTGTATTATCACACATGTTATACAGACGCTCACCCTGTAATATTACACATGTAATACAGACGCTCCCTGTGTAATACCACACATGAAATAAAGACGCTCCCCGTGTAATATCACACATGTAATACAGATGCTCTTGTGTAATATCACACATGTAATACAGACGCTCCCTGTGTAATATCACACATGTAATACAGACGCTCCCCGTGTAATATTACACATGTAATACAGACGCTCCCCGTGTAATATCACCCATGTAATACAGATGCTCCCCGTGTAATACCACACATGAAATACAGACGCTCCCCGTGTAATATAACACATGTAATAGACACTTCCTGTGTAATATCACCCATGTAATACAGACCCTCCCCGTGTAACATCACACATGAAATACAGACGCTCCCCATATAATACAGACGCTCCCCGTGTAATATCACACATGTAATACAGACGCTCCCCATGTAATATCACACATGTAATACAGACCCTCCCCGTGTTATATCACACATGTAATACAGACGTTCCCCATGTAATATCACACATGTAATACAGACGCTCCCCGTGTAATATCACACATGTAATACAGACGCTCCCCGTGTAATATCACACATGTAATACAGATGCTCCCCTTGTAATGTCACACATGTAATACAGACACTCATCGTGTAATATCACACATGTAATCCAGATGCTCCCTGTGTAATATCACACATGTAATACAGACGCTCCCGTGTAATATCACACATTTAATACAGACGCTCCCCGTGTAATATCACACATGTAATACAGACACTCATCGTGTAATCTCACACATGTAATAGACACTTCCTGTGTAATATCACACATGTAATACAAACGCTCCCCGTGTAATCTCACTCATGTAATAGACGCTCCCAGTGTAATATCACACATATAATACAGACACTTAACTTGTAATATCACACATATTATACAGACGCTCCCGGTGTAATATCACACATGTAATACAGACGCTCATCGTGCAATCTCACACATGTAATACAGACAATCCCTGTGTAATATCACACATGTAATATAGACACTCATCGTGTAATATCACACATGTAATTCAGACGCTCACATGTAATATCACGCATGTAATACATATGCTCCCTGTGTAATATCACACATGTAATACAGATGCTCCCCGTGTAATATCACACATGTAATACAGACGCTCCCCTTGTAATGTCACACATGTAATACAGACACTCATCATGTAATATCTCACATGTAATCCAGATGCTCCCTGTGTAATATCACACATGTAATACAGACGCTCCCCGTGTAATATCACACATGTAATACAGACCCTCCCCGTGTAAGATCACACATGAAATACAGACGCTCCCTGTGTAATATCACACATGTAATAGACACTCCCCGTGTAATATCACACATGTAATACAGATAATACCCATGTAATATCACGCATGTAATACAGAGGCTCCCCGTGTAATATCACACATATAATACAGATACTCCCCATGTAATATCACACATGTAATACAGAAGCTCCCTGTGTAATATCACCCATGTAATACAGACCCTCCCCGTGTAACATCACACATGAAATACAGACGCTCCCCATATAATACTGACGCTCCCCGTGTAATATCACACATGTAATACAGACCCTCCCCGTGTAATATCACACATGTAATACAGACATTCCCCATGTAATATCACACATGTAATACAGACGTTCCCCATGTAATATCACACATGTAATACAGACGCTCCCCGTGTAATATCACACATGTAATACAGACGCTCCCCGTGTAATATCACACATGTAATACAGACCCTCCCCGTGTAATATCACACATGTAATACAGACGCTCCCCGTGTAATATCACACATGTAATACAGACGCTCCCCGTGTAATATCACAAATGTAATACAGACGCTCCCCGTGTAATATCACACATGTAATACAAACACTCCCCGTGTAATACCACACATGAAATACAGACGCTCCCCGTGTAATATCACACATGTAATACAGACGCTCACCCTGTAATATTACACATGTAATACAGACGCTCCCCGTGTAATACCACACATGAAATACAGACGCTCCCCGTGTAATATCACACATGTAATACAGATGCTCTTGTGTAATATCACACATGTAATACAGACGCTCCCCGTGTAATATCACAAATGTAATACAGACGCTCCCCGTGTAATATCACACATGTAATACAGACGCTCCCTGTGTAATACCACACATGAAATACAGACGCTCCCCGTGTAATATCACACATGTAATACAGATACTCCCGTGTAATATCACACATGTAATACAGATGCTCCCTGTGTAATATCACACATGTAATACAGACGCTCTCCATGTAATATCACACATGTAATACAGACGCTCCCCATGTAATATCACACATGTAATACAGACCCTCCCCGTGTAACATCACACATGAAATACAGACGCTCCCTGTGTAATATCACACATGAAATACAGATGCTCTTGTGTAATATCACACATGTAATACAGATGCTCCCTGTGTAATATCACACATGTAATACAGACACTCCCCGTGTAATATCACACATGTAATACAGACACTCATCGTGTAATCTCACACATGTAATAGACAATCCCTGTGTAATATCACACATGTAATATAGACACTCATCGTGTAATATCACACATGTAATTCAGACGCTCACATGTAATATCACGCATGTAATACATATGCTCCCCGTGTAATATCACACATGTAATACAGATGCTCCCCGTGTAATATCACACATGTAATACAGACGCTCCCCTTGTAATGTCACACATGTAATACAGACACTCATCGTGTAGTATCACACATGTAATCTAGATGCTCCCTGTGTAATATCACACATGTAATACAGACGCTCCCCGTGTAATATCACACATGTAATACAGACGATCCCTGTATAATATCACACATATAATACGGATGCTCCCGTGTAATATCACACATGTAATACAGACGCTCCCCGTGTAATATCACACATGTAATACAGACACTCATAGTGTAATCTCACACATGTAATAGACACTTCCTGTGTAATATCACATGTAATACAGATGCTCCCCGTGTAATCTCACACATGTAATACAGACGCTCCCAGTGTAATATCACACATATAATACAGACACTTAACTTGTAATATCACACATATTATACAGACGCTCTCGGTGTAATATCACACATGTAATACAGACGCTCATCGTGCAATATCACACATGTAATACGGATGCTCCCGTGTAATATCACACATGTAATACAGACGCTCCCCGTGTAATATCACACATGTAATACAGACACTCATCGTGTAATCTCACACATGAAATACAGACGCTCCCCGTGTAATATCACACATGTAATACAGACACTCATCGTGTAATCTCACACATGTAATAGACAATCCCTGTGTAATATCACAGATGTAATATAGACACTCATCGTGTAATATCACACATGTAATTCAGACGCTCACATGTAATATCACGCATGTAATACATATGCTCCCCATGTAATATCACACATGTAATACAGATGCTCCCCGTGTAATATCACACATGTAATACAGACGCTCCCCTTGTAATGTCACATATGTAATACAGACACTCATCGTATAATATCACACATGTAATCCAGATGCTCCCTTTGTAATATCACACATGTAATACAGACGCTCCCCGTGTAATATCACACATGTAATACAGGTGCTCCCCGTGTAATATTACACATGTAATACAGATGCTCTCCATGTAATATCACACATGTAATACAGACGCTTCCTGTGTAATAACACACATGTAATACAGATGCTCCCCGTGTATTATCACACATGTAATACAGATGCTTCCCGTGTAATATCACACATGTAATACAGGTGCTCCCCGTGTAATATTACACATGTAATACAGATGCTCTCCATGTAATATCACACATGTAATACAGACGCTTCCCGTGTAATAACACACATGTAATACAGATGCTCCCCGTGTAATATCACACATGTAATACAGATGCTTCCCATGTAATATCACACATGTAATACAGGTGCTCCCCGTGTAATATCACACATGTAATACAGACACTCATCGTGTAATATCACACATGTAATACAGATTCTCCCCGTGTAATATCACACATGTAAAACAGGTGCTCCTCGTGTAATATCACACATGTAATACAGATGCTCCCCGTGTAATATCACACATGTAATACAGACGCTCCCCTTGTAATGTAACACATGTAATACAGACACACATCGTGTAGTATCACACATGTAATCTAGATGCTCCCTGTGTAATTTCACACATGTAATACAGACGCTCCCCATGTAATATCACACATGTAATACAGACGATCCCTGTATAATATCACACATATAATACGGATGCTCCCGTGTAATATCACACATGTAATACAGACGCTCCCCGTGTAATATCACACATGTAATACAGACACTCATCGTGTAATCTCACACATGTAATAGACACTTCCTGTGTAATATCACACATGTAATACAGATGCTCCCCGTGTAATATCACACATGTAATACAGACGCTCCCCTTGTAATGTCACATATGTAATACAGACACTCATCGTATAATATCACACATGTAATCCAGATGCTCCCTGTGTAATATCACACATGTAATACAGACGCTCCCCGTGTAATATCACACATGTAATACAGACGCTCCCTGTATAATATCACACATGTAATACGGATGCTCCCGTGTAATATCACACATGTAATACAGACGCTCCCCGTGTAATATCACACATGTAATACAGACACTCATCGTGTAATCTCACACATGAAATACAGACGCTCCCCGTGTAATATCACACATGTAATACAGACACTCATCGTGTAATATCACACATGTAATTCAGACGCTCACATGTAATATCACGCATGTAATACATATGCTCCCCATGTAATATCACACATGTAATACAGATGCTCCCCGTGTAATATCACACATGTAATACAGACGCTCCCCTTGTAATGTCACATATGTAATACAGACACTCATCGTATAATATCACACATGTAATCCAGATGCTCCCTTTGTAATATCACACATGTAATACAGACGCTCCCCGTGTAATATCACACATGTAATACAGGTGCTCCCCGTGTAATATTACACATGTAATACAGATGCTCTCCATGTAATATCACACATGTAATACAGACGCTTCCCGTGTAATAACACACATGTAATACAGATGCTCCCCGTGTATTATCACACATGTAATACAGATGCTTCCCGTGTAATATCACACATGTAATACAGGTGCTCCCCGTGTAATATTACACATGTAATACAGATGCTCTCCATGTAATATCACACATGTAATACAGACGCTTCCCGTGTAATAACACACATGTAATACAGATGCTCCCCGTGTAATATCACACATGTAATACAGATGCTTCCCATGTAATATCACACATGTAATACAGGTGCTCCCCGTGTAATATCACACATGTAATACAGACACTCATCGTGTAATATCACACATGTAATACAGATTCTCCCCGTGTAATATCACACATGTAAAACAGGTGCTCCTCGTGTAATATCACACATGTAATACAGATGCTCCCCGTGTAATATCACACATGTAATACAGACGCTCCCCTTGTAATGTAACACATGTAATACAGACACACATCGTGTAGTATCACACATGTAATCTAGATGCTCCCTGTGTAATTTCACACATGTAATACAGACGCTCCCCATGTAATATCACACATGTAATACAGACGATCCCTGTATAATATCACACATATAATACGGATGCTCCCGTGTAATATCACACATGTAATACAGACGCTCCCCGTGTAATATCACACATGTAATACAGACACTCATCGTGTAATCTCACACATGTAATAGACACTTCCTGTGTAATATCACACATGTAATACAGATGCTCCCCGTGTAATCTCACACATGTAATACAGATGCTCCCCGTGTAATATCACACATGTAATACAGACGCTCCCCTTGTAATGTCACATATGTAATACAGACACTCATCGTATAATATCACACATGTAATCCAGATGCTCCCTGTGTAATATCACACATGTAATACAGACGCTCCCCGTGTAATATCACACATGTAATACAGACGCTCCCTGTATAATATCACACATGTAATACGGATGCTCCCGTGTAATATCACACATGTAATACAGACGCTCCCCGTGTAATATCACACATGTAATACAGACACTCATCGTGTAATCTCACACATGAAATACAGACGCTCCCCGTGTAATAGCACACATGTAATACAGACACTCATCGTGTAATCTCACACATGTAATAGACAATCCCTGTGTAATATCACAGATGTAATATAGACACTCATCGTGTAATATCACACATGTAACTCAGACGCTCACATGTAATATCACGCATGTAATACATATGCTCCCCATGTAATATCACACATGTAATACAGATGCTCCCCGTGTAATATCACACATGTAATACAGACGCTCCCCTTGTAATGTCACATATCTAATACAGACACTCATCGTATAATATCACACATGTAATCCAGATGCTCCCTTTGTAATATCACACATGTAATACAGACGCTCCCCGTGTAATATCACACATGTAATACAGGTGCTCCCCGTGTAATATTACACATGTAATACAGATGCTCTCCATGTAATATCACACATGTAATACAGACGCTTCCCGTGTAATAACACACATGTAATACAGATGCTCCCCGTGTATTATCACACATGTAATACAGATGCTTCCCGTGTAATATCACACATGTAATACAGGTGCTCCCCGTGTAATATTACACATGTAATACAGATGCTCTCCATGTAATATCACACATGTAATACAGACGCTTCCCGTGTAATAACACACATGTAATACAGATGCTCCCCGTGTAATATCACACATGTAATACAGATGCTTCCCATGTAATATCACACATGTAATACAGGTGCTCCCCGTGTAATATCACACATGTAATACAGACACTCATCGTGTAATATCACACATGTAATACAGATTCTCCCCGTGTAATATCACACATGTAAAACAGGTGCTCCTCGTGTAATATCACACATGTAATACAGATGCTCCCCGTGTAATATCACACATGTAATACAGACGCTCCCCTTGTAATGTCACATATGTAATACAGACACTCATCGTATAATATCACACATGTAATCCAGATGCTCCCTTTGTAATATCACACATGTAATACAGACGCTCCCCGTGTAATATCACACATGTAATACAGGTGCTCCCCGTGTAATATTACACATGTAATACAGATGCTCTCCATGTAATATCACACATGTAATACAGGTGCTCCCCGTGTATTATCACACATGTAATACAGATGCTTCCCGTGTAATATCACACATGTAATACAGGTGCTCCCCGTGTAATATTACACATGTAATACAGATGCTCTCCATGTAATATCACACATGTAATACAGACGCTTCCCGTGTAATAACACACATGTAATACAGATGCTCCCCGTGTAATATCACACATGTAATACAGATGCTTCCCATGTAATATCACACATGTAATACAGGTGCTCCCCGTGTAATATCACACATGTAATACAGACACTCATCGTGTAATATCACACATGTAATACAGATTCTCCCCGTGTAATATCACACATGTAAAACAGGTGCTCCTCGTGTAATATCACACATGTAATACAGATGCTCCCCGTGTAATATCACACATGTAATACAGACGCTCCCCTTGTAATGTAACACATGTAATACAGACACACATCGTGTAGTATCACACATGTAATCTAGATGCTCCCTGTGTAATTTCACACATGTAATACAGACGCTCCCCATGTAATATCACACATGTAATACAGACGATCCCTGTATAATATCACACATATAATACGGATGCTCCCGTGTAATATCACACATGTAATACAGACGCTCCCCGTGTAATATCACACATGTAATACAGACACTCATCGTGTAATCTCACACATGTAATAGACACTTCCTGTGTAATATCACACATGTAATACAGATGCTCCCCGTGTAATCTCACACATGTAATACAGACGGTCCCAGTGTAATATCACACATATAATACAGACACTTAACTTGTAATATCACACATATTATACAGACGCTCCCGGTGTAATATCACACATGTAATACAGACGCTCATCGTGCAATCTCACACATGTAATACAGACAATCCCTGTGTAATATCACACATGTAATATAGACACTCATCGTGTAATATCACACATGTAATTCAGACGCTCACATGTAATATCACGCATGTAATACATATGCTCCCCGTGTAATATCACACATGTAATACAGATGCTTCCCGTGTAATATCACACATGTAATACAGATGCTCCCCTTGTAATGTCACATATGTAATACAGACACTCATCGTATAATATCACACATGTAATCCAGATGCTCCCTGTGTAATATCACACATGTAATACAGACGCTCCCCGTGTAATATCACACATGTAATACAGACGCTCCCTGTATAATATCACACATGTAATACGGATGCTCCCGTGTAATATCACACATGTAATACAGACGCTCCCCGTGTAATATCACACATGTAATACAGACGCTCATCGTGTAATCTCACACATGTAATAGACACTTCCTGTGTAATATCACACATGTAATACAGACGCTCCCCGTGTAATATCACACATGTAATACAGGTGCTCCCCGTGTAATATTGCACTTGAATACAGATGCTCTCCATGTAATATCACACATGTAATACAGACGCTTCCCGTGTAATAACACACATGTAATACAGGTTCTCCCCGTGTAATATCACACATGTAATACAGACACTCATCGTGTAATATCACACATGTAATACAGATTCTCCCCGTGTAATATCACACATGTAAAACAGGTGCTCCTCGTGTAATATCACAAATGTAATACAGGTGCTCCCATTGTAATATTACACATGTAATACAGATGCTCTCCTTGTAATATCACACATGTAATAGAGACGCTTCCCGTGTAATAACAAACGTAATACAGATGCTCCCCGTGTAATATCACATATGTAATGCAGATGCTCCCCGTGTAATATTACACATGTAATATAGATGCTCTCCGTGTAATATCACACATGTAATACAGACGCTTCCCGTGTAATATCACACATGTAATACAGACGCTCCCTGTATAATATCACACATGTAATACGGATGCTCCCGTGTAATATCACACATGTAATACAGACGCTCCCCGTGTAATATCACACATGTAATACAGACACTCATCGTGTAATCTCACACATGTAATAGACGCTCCCAGTGTAATATCACACATATAATACAGACACTTAACTTGTAATATCACACATATTATACAGACGCTCCCGGTGTAATATCACACATGTAATACAGAGGCTCATCGTGCAATCTCACACATGTAATACAGACAATCCCTGTGTAATATCACACATGTAATATAGACACTCATCGTGTAATATCACACATGTAATTCAGACGCTCACATGTAATATAACGCATGTAATACATATGCTCCCTGTGTAATGTCACACATGTAATACAGATGCTCCCCGTGTAATATCACACATGTAATACAGATGCTCCCCTTGTAATGTCACACATGTAATACAGACACTCATCGTGTAATATCACACATGTAATCCAGATGCTCCCTGTGTAATATCACACATGTAATACAGACGCTCCCGTGTAATATCACACATGTAATACAGACGCTTCCTGTATAATATCACACATGTAATACGGATGCTCCCGTGTAATATCACACATTTAATACAGACGCTCCCCGTGTAATATCACACATGTAATACAGACACTCATCGTGTAATCTCACACATGTAATAGACACTTCCTGTGTAATATCACACATGTAATACAAACGCTCCCCGTGTAATCTCACTCATGTAATAGACGCTCCCAGTGTAATATCACACATATAATACAGACACTTAACTTGTAATATCACACATATTATACAGACGCTCCCGGTGTAATATCACACATGTAATACAGACGCTCATCGTGCAATCTCACACATGTAATACAGACAATCCCTGTGTAATATCACACATGTAATTCAGACGCTCACATGTAATATCACGCATGTAATACATATGCTCCCTGTGTAATATCACACATGTAATACAGATGCTCCCCGTGTAATATCACACATGTAATACAGACGCTCCCCTTGTAATGTCACACATGTAATACACACTCATCATGTAATATCTCACATGTAATCCAAATGCTCCCTGTGTAATATCACACATGTAATACAGACGCTCCCCGTGTAATATCACACATGTAATACAGACGCTCCCTGTATAATATCACACATGTAATACGGATGCTCCCGTGTAATATCACACATGTAATACAGACACTCCCCGTGTAATATCACACATGTAATACAGACACTCATCGTGTAATCTCACACATGTAATAGACAATCCCTGTGTAATATCACACATGTAATATGGACACTCATCGTGTAATATCACACATGTAATTCAGACGCTCACATGTAATATCACGCATGTAATACATATGCTCCCCGTGTAATATCACACATGTAATACAGATGCTCCCCGTTTAATATCACACATGTAATACAGACACTCCCCTTGTAATGTCACACATGTAATACAGACACTCATCGTGTAGTATCACACATGTAATCTAGATGCTCCCTGTGTAATATCACACATGTAATACAGACGCTCCCCGTGTAATATCACACATGTAATACAGACGATCCCTGTATAATATCACACATATAATACGGATGCTCCCGTGTAATATCACACATGTAATACAGACGCTCCCCGTGTAATATCACACATGTAATACAGACACTCATCGTGTAATCTCACACATGTAATAGACACTTCCTGTGTAATATCACACGTAATACAGATGCTCCCCGTGTAATCTCACACATGTAATACAGACGCTCCCAGTGTAATATCACACATATAATACAGACACTTAACTTGTAATATCACACATATTATACAGACGCTCTCGGTGTAATATCACACATGTAATACAGACGCTCATCGTGCAATCTCACACATGTAATACAGACAATCCCTGTGTAATATCACACATGTAATATAGACACTCATCGTGTAATATCACACATGTAATTCAGACGCTCACATGTAATATCACGCATGTAATACATATGCTCCCCGTGTAATATCACACATGTAATACAGATGCTCCCCGTGTAATATCACACATGTAATACAGACGCTCCCCTTGTAATGTCACATATGTAATACAGACACTCATCGTGTAATCTCACACATGTAATAGACAATCCCTGTGTAATATCACACATGTAATATGGACACTCATCGTGTAATATCACACATGTAATTCAGACGCTCACATGTAATATCACGCATGTAATACAGATGCTCTCCATGTAATATCACACATGTAATACAGACGCTTCCCGTGTAATAACACACATGTAATACAGATGCTCCCCGTGTAATATCACACATGTAATACAGATGCTTCCCATGTAATATCACACATGTAATACAGGTGCTCCCCGTGTAATATCACACATGTAATACAGACACTCATCGTGTAATATCACACATGTAATACAGATTCTCCCCGTGTAATATCACACATGTAAAACAGGTGCTCCTCGTGTAATATCACACATGTAATACAGATGCTCCCCGTGTAATATCACACATGTAATACAGACGCTCCCCTTGTAATGTCACATATGTAATACAGACACTCATCGTATAATATCACACATGTAATCCAGATGCTCCCTTTGTAATATCACACATGTAATACAGACGCTCCCCGTGTAATATCACACATGTAATACAGGTGCTCCCCGTGTAATATTACACATGTAATACAGATGCTCTCCATGTAATATCACACATGTAATACAGGTGCTCCCCGTGTATTATCACACATGTAATACAGATGCTTCCCGTGTAATATCACACATGTAATACAGGTGCTCCCCGTGTAATATTACACATGTAATACAGATGCTCTCCATGTAATATCACACATGTAATACAGACGCTTCCCGTGTAATAACACACATGTAATACAGATGCTCCCCGTGTAATATCACACATGTAATACAGATGCTTCCCATGTAATATCACACATGTAATACAGGTGCTCCCCGTGTAATATCACACATGTAATACAGACACTCATCGTGTAATATCACACATGTAATACAGATTCTCCCCGTGTAATATCACACATGTAAAACAGGTGCTCCTCGTGTAATATCACACATGTAATACAGATGCTCCCCGTGTAATATCACACATGTAATACAGACGCTCCCCTTGTAATGTAACACATGTAATACAGACACACATCGTGTAGTATCACACATGTAATCTAGATGCTCCCTGTGTAATTTCACACATGTAATACAGACGCTCCCCATGTAATATCACACATGTAATACAGACGATCCCTGTATAATATCACACATATAATACGGATGCTCCCGTGTAATATCACACATGTAATACAGACGCTCCCCATGTAATATCACACATGTAATACAGACACTCATCGTGTAATCTCACACATGTAATAGACACTTCCTGTGTAATATCACACATGTAATACAGATGCTCCCCGTGTAATCTCACACATGTAATACAGACGGTCCCAGTGTAATATCACACATATAATACAGACACTTAACTTGTAATATCACACATATTATACAGACGCTCCCGGTGTAATATCACACATGTAATACAGACGCTCATCGTGCAATCTCACACATGTAATACAGACAATCCCTGTGTAATATCACACATGTAATATAGACACTCATCGTGTAATATCACACATGTAATTCAGACGCTCACATGTAATATCACGCATGTAATACATATGCTCCCCGTGTAATATCACACATGTAATACAGATGCTTCCCGTGTAATATCACACATGTAATACAGATGCTCCCCTTGTAATGTCACATATGTAATACAGACACTCATCGTATAATATCACACATGTAATCCAGATGCTCCCTGTGTAATATCACACATGTAATACAGACGCTCCCCGTGTAATATCACACATGTAATACAGACGCTCCCTGTATAATATCACACATGTAATACGGATGCTCCCGTGTAATATCACACATGTAATACAGACGCTCCCCGTGTAATATCACACATGTAATACAGACGCTCATCGTGTAATCTCACACATGTAATAGACACTTCCTGTGTAATATCACACATGTAATACAGACGCTCCCCGTGTAATATCACACATGTAATACAGGTGCTCCCCGTGTAATATTGCACTTGAATACAGATGCTCTCCATGTAATATCACACATGTAATACAGACGCTTCCCGTGTAATAACACACATGTAATACAGGTTCTCCCCGTGTAATATCACACATGTAATACAGACACTCATCGTGTAATATCACACATGTAATACAGATTCTCCCCGTGTAATATCACACATGTAAAACAGGTGCTCCTCGTGTAATATCACAAATGTAATACAGGTGCTCCCATTGTAATATTACACATGTAATACAGATGCTCTCCTTGTAATATCACACATGTAATAGAGACGCTTCCCGTGTAATAACAAACGTAATACAGATGCTCCCCGTGTAATATCACATATGTAATGCAGATGCTCCCCGTGTAATATTACACATGTAATATAGATGCTCTCCGTGTAATATCACACATGTAATACAGACGCTTCCCGTGTAATATCACACATGTAATACAGACGCTCCCTGTATAATATCACACATGTAATACGGATGCTCCCGTGTAATATCACACATGTAATACAGACGCTCCCCGTGTAATATCACACATGTAATACAGACACTCATCGTGTAATCTCACACATGTAATAGACGCTCCCAGTGTAATATCACACATATAATACAGACACTTAACTTGTAATATCACACATATTATACAGACGCTCCCGGTGTAATATCACACATGTAATACAGAGGCTCATCGTGCAATCTCACACATGTAATACAGACAATCCCTGTGTAATATCACACATGTAATATAGACACTCATCGTGTAATATCACACATGTAATTCAGACGCTCACATGTAATATAACGCATGTAATACATATGCTCCCTGTGTAATGTCACACATGTAATACAGATGCTCCCCGTGTAATATCACACATGTAATACAGATGCTCCCCTTGTAATGTCACACATGTAATACAGACACTCATCGTGTAATATCACACATGTAATCCAGATGCTCCCTGTGTAATATCACACATGTAATACAGACGCTCCCGTGTAATATCACACATGTAATACAGACGCTTCCTGTATAATATCACACATGTAATACGGATGCTCCCGTGTAATATCACACATTTAATACAGACGCTCCCCGTGTAATATCACACATGTAATACAGACACTCATCGTGTAATCTCACACATGTAATAGACACTTCCTGTGTAATATCACACATGTAATACAAACGCTCCCCGTGTAATCTCACTCATGTAATAGACGCTCCCAGTGTAATATCACACATATAATACAGACACTTAACTTGTAATATCACACATATTATACAGACGCTCCCGGTGTAATATCACACATGTAATACAGACGCTCATCGTGCAATCTCACACATGTAATACAGACAATCCCTGTGTAATATCACACATGTAATATAGACATTCATCGTGTAATATCACACATGTAATTCAGACGCTCACATGTAATATCACGCATGTAATACATATGCTCCCTGTGTAATATCACACATGTAATACAGATGCTCCCCGTGTAATATCACACATGTAATACAGACGCTCCCCTTGTAATGTCACACATTAATACACACTCATCATGTAATATCTCACATGTAATCCAAATGCTCCCTGTGTAATATCACACATGTAATACAGACGCTCCCCGTGTAATATCACACATGTAATACAGACGCTCCCTGTATAATATCACACATGTAATACGGATGCTCCCGTGTAATATCACACATGTAATACAGACACTCCCCGTGTAATATCACACATGTAATACAGACACTCATCGTGTAATCTCACACATGTAATAGACAATCCCTGTGTAATATCACACATGTAATATGGACACTCATCGTGTAATATCACACATGTAATTCAGACGCTCACATGTAATATCACGCATGTAATACATATGCTCCCCGTGTAATATCACACATGTAATACAGATGCTCCCCGTTTAATATCACACATGTAATACAGACGCTCCCCTTGTAATGTCACACATGTAATACAGACACTCATCGTGTAGTATCACACATGTAATCTAGATGCTCCCTGTGTAATATCACACATGTAATACAGACGCTCCCCGTGTAATATCACACATGTAATACAGACGATCCCTGTATAATATCACACATATAATACGGATGCTCCCGTGTAATATCACACATGTAATACAGACGCTCCCCGTGTAATATCACACATGTAATACAGACACTCATCGTGTAATCTCACACATGTAATAGACACTTCCTGTGTAATATCACACGTAATACAGATGCTCCCCGTGTAATCTCACACATGTAATACAGACGCTCCCAGTGTAATATCACACATATAATACAGACACTTAACTTGTAATATCACACATATTATACAGACGCTCTCGGTGTAATATCACACATGTAATACAGACGCTCATCGTGCAATCTCACACATGTAATACAGACAATCCCTGTGTAATATCACACATGTAATATAGACACTCATCGTGTAATATCACACATGTAATTCAGACGCTCACATGTAATATCACGCATGTAATACATATGCTCCCCGTGTAATATCACACATGTAATACAGATGCTCCCCGTGTAATATCACACATGTAATACAGACGCTCCCCTTGTAATGTCACATATGTAATACAGACACTCATCGTATAATATCACACATGTAATCCAGATGCTCCCTGTGTAATATCACACATGTAATACAGACGCTCCCCGTGTAATATCACACATGTAATACAGACGCTCCCTGTATAATATCACACATGTAATACGGATGCTCCAGTGTAATATCACACATGTAATACAGACACTCATCGTGTAATCTCACACATGAAATACAGACGCTCCCCGTGTAATATCACACATGTAATACAGACACTCATCGTGTAATCTCACACATGTAATAGACAATCCCTGTGTAATATCACAGATGTAATATAGACACTCATCGTGTAATATCACACATGTAATTCAGACGCTCACATGTAATATCACGCATGTAATACATATGCTCCCCATGTAATATCACACATGTAATAAAGATGCTCCCCGTGTAATATCACACATGTAATACAGACGCTCCCCTTGTAATGTCACATATGTAATACAGACACTCATCGTATAATATCACACATGTAATCCAGATGCTCCCTGTGTAATATCACACATGTAATACAGACGCTCCCCGTGTAATATCACACATGTAATACAGACGCTCCCTGTATAATATCACACATGTAATACGGATGCTCCCGTGTAATATCACACATGTAATCCAGACGCTCCCCGTGTAATATCACACATGTAATACAGACACTCATCGTGTAATCTCACACATGTAATAGACACTTCCTGTGTAATATCACACATGTAATACAGACGCTCCCCATGTAATATCACACATGTAATACAGATGCTCCCTGTGTAATATCACACATGTAATACAGACGCTCCCTGTGTAATATCACACATGTAATACAGACGCTCCCCGTGTAATATCACACGTGTAATACAGACGCTCCCCATGTAATATCACACATGTAATACAGATGCTCCCTGTGTAATATCACACATGTAATACAGACGCTCCCCGTGTAATATCACACATGTAATACAAACACTCCCCGTGTAATATCACACATGTAATACAGACACTCATCGTGTAGTATCACACATGTAATCTAGATGATCCCTGTGTAATATCACACATGTAATACAGATGCTCCCTGTGTAATATCACACATGTAATACAGATGCTCCCTGTGTAATATCACACATGTAATACAGACATCCCTGCGGAATAAAAAAATTAAACGTAAGACTGCTTTCAGAAGGCCGTAAATGACGCATTTTAGTGTCACTATTATCTTCAGTACCACAACCTCTGATGGTCCTACAGAACCTTATTTAGATACGATCCTAAGATCTATGACTGGTTCAGTAGTACATGTATACAGAAGAATTTTTCTGCTAAGGGTATGTTCACGGCTTATTTTCGGAGAACGCCTCCAAACATCTGCCCATTGATTTCAATGGGAAAAACAACAATCTGTTCCGACGGGGCATTTTTTTGCATGGCTGTTTTTCATTCCGTTAAAAACGCAGCGAAAAACGCAAGTTTGCTTTTGTTTTTGTACTAATGTAAATGGACACACAGCCCCCCCCCCCCTCCCAGGTATTGTCACACAGCCCCTCCCCCCAGGTTTTGTAACACAGCCCCCCTCCCAGGTATTGTCACACAGCCCCTCCTCCCAGGTAGTGCCACACAGCCCAGCCTCCCAGGTAGTGCCACACGGCCCTCCTCCTAGGTAGTGTCACACAGCCCCTCCTCCCGGGTAGTGCCACACAGCCCAGCCTCCCAGGTATTGCCACACGGCCCTTCCTCCCAGCTAGTGCCACTTATAATAATAATAATAATCTTTATTTATATAGCGCCAACAAATTACACAGCACTTTACAATATAGAGGGAACATGAACAGACCATATCAGACATTACATAGTGACAAAGCTAATTTACAATTCAAACAGGAGGATGGAGGACCCTGCTCGCAGGAGCTTACAATCTTAAGAGTCCTCTCTCCTGTAGAGTGTAAGCTCTTATGGTCAGCAGTGTCCTCTCTCCTGTAGAGTGTAAGCTCTTATGGTCAGCAGTGTCTCTCCTATAGAGTGTAATCTCATGATCAGCAGGGTCCTCTCTCCTGTAGAGTGTAAGCTCTTATGGTCAGCGGGGTCCTCTCTCCTGTAGAGTGTAAGCTCTTATGATCAGCAGTGTCCTCTCTCCTGTAGAGTGTAAGCTCTTATTGTCAGCAGTGTCCTCTCTCCTGTAGAGTCCTCTCTCCTGTAGAGTGTAAGCTCTTATGATCAGCATTGTCCTCTCTCCTGTAGCGTGTAAGCTCTTATGGTCAGCAGGGTCCTCTCTCCTGTAGAGTGTAAGCTCTTATGATCAGCATTGTCCTCTCTCCTGTAGCGTGTAAGCTCTTATGGTCAGCAGTGTCTCTCCTGTAGAGTGTAAGCTCTTAGGGTCAGCAGTCTCCTCTCTCCAGTGGAGTGTAAGCTCTTATTATCAGCATTGTCCTCTCTCCTGTAGAGTCCTCTCTCCTATAGATTGTAAGCTCTTATGATCAGCAGGGTCCTCTCACAGTGCCGCCAGCCGAAATGCCCCCCCATATGCCCGGTGGCGCCGCTAGCAGCCGTAATGGCTGCTACAGCGGTAGCGTCGCTACTACGGGGACCGCGCCGCCGAGCCTCTAACATGTATGGGCCGGGTGACACAGGCCCTCTCATGCCCGTAGGCATCGCTAGCACCGGAGGGGTCCCCGGTGCTAGCGACAGCCACCCTGTCTTGCAGTAATTGTACCTGCGTCTATAGCACGCAGGTACAAATACATGCATTAGCGCTGAATGGCCGGGCATGTTCCGTGCCTGACCATTCTGCACCTTACAATGACACTGATTGGTGGGGCAAAATGACTTGGCCCACCAATAAACGCCTTTTAACGACACTAGCGGTGCGATGACGTGCTTGAGAGGCGCTGATTGATGGGGCAAGTCATTCTGCCCTGCCAATCAGCGCCTTTGAACGACGCTCGTTCAGCTCCAGCGGACCTGCTCAGAAGAGAGTAAATCTGCATTGCCACCGGACGGCGCGGGAACGGGATCATGTGAGTATGTAAAGTTTTTTGTTTTTTTCTAATGAAGCTGTGAGTGGCCTTATCTACAGGGGGGGGGGGTCTATATGTGGGGATGTGGGCCACTGTATACAGGGGGGTCTATATAAGGGGATGTGGGCCACTATATACAGGGGGATCTATATGTGGGAATGTGGGCCACTATATACAGGGTGGTCTATGTGTGGGGATGTTGCCCACTATATACAGTGGGGGTCTATATGTAGGCCACTATATACAGGGGGGTCCATATGTTGAGATGTGGGCCACTATCTACAGGGGGGTCTATATGTGGGGATGTGGGTCACTATATACAGGGGGTCTATATGTGGGGATGTGGGCCACTACAGGGGGGTCTATATGTGGGGCACTATATACAGGGGAGCTATATGTGAGACACTATATACAGGGGGGCCTATATGTGGGGATGTGGGCCACTGTATACAGGGGGTCTACATGTGGGGATGTGGGCCATTATATACAGGGGGGTCTATATGTGGGAATGTGGGTCACTATATACAGGGGGGTCTATGTGTGGGGATGTGGGCCACTATATACAGGGGGGTCTATATGTGGGCCACTATATACAGGGAAGTCTATATGTGGAGATGTGGGCCACTATCTACAGGGGGGTCTATATGTGGGAATGTGGGCCACTATATACAGGGGGTCTATATGTGGGGATGTGGGGCACTATCTACAGTGGGGGGGGTCTATATGTGGGGCACTATATACAAGGGGGCTATATGTGAGAAACTATATACAGGGGTGGGCTATATGTAGAGCACTATCTACAGGGGAGCTATTTTTAGGGCACTTTCTATAGGGGTGGGCTATATGTGGGATACTATATACAGGGGTGGGTTACCTGTATGGCACTAGCTACAGGGGGTTATATGTAGGGCACTGTCTACAGGGGTGGGCTATATGTGGGACACCATATACAGGGGCAGCTATATGTGAGACACTATCTACTAAGGTGGGTTATACGTGGAGCACTATCTATAGGGGAAGTCATATGTAGGACAGCACGTTGGCTCACTGGTTAGCACCATTGCCTTGCAGCTCTGGAGTCCATATGTGGGCACTATCTACAGAGGGCTGTATGTGGGACAATATCTACAGGGGCTTCTATGTAGAGCACTATCAACAGAGGCTCTATGGGGGGTCACTATCTACAGGGGGCATGGTGTGTGTGTGGGACACAGTGTATGGCACTATTATATTTAGAGGTGCAGTGTATGGTACTATTATAATCAGGGACACAGTGTATGGCGCTTTTATAATTAGAGGTGCAGTGTATGGTGCTTTATTATATTTAGAGGTGTTGAGAATTTTAACTTTGTTTATAGGTGCAGAAATGTTTTAAAAGTGAGAAGCTGAAGACATCTGAGCGGAAAACTGCAGAAATGGGTCATGGCCGGGAGAAATCCATCATATATGTCTGAACCGGAGGGAGAAGAAAAGAACTAGAATCTGACATCACTTGTGAGTCACTTAATGTAAATGTTTATTCTGCTTCTAATCAGTACTGTAGTCACTGTATGATCTGCAGCGAGATGATGGGTGGTATGATTTTTTTTGTGAAACAGCATCTCCCAGCATATCCTTACCATTGTTCGGGCCATGCTGGGAGCTGTCGTTTTACGCCGTACAAACCTTTACGGCAGGGGTTGCACTAAATTGAGCTGTATTTGTTCTGGTGCTGTATATATGTACTGAGCTTTGTTCTGGGTCTGTATATATATATATATATATATATATATATATATAAGCTTGGTTTTGGTGCTGTATATATGTACTGAGCTTGGTTGTGGTGCTGTATATATGCACTGAGCTTGGTTGTGATGCTGTATATATGTACTTAGCTTTCTTGTGGCGCTGTATATATGTACTGAGCTTTGTTGTGGTGCAATATATATGTAATCAGCTTTGTTGTGGTGCAGTATATATGTACTGAGCTTTGTTGTGGTGCTGTATATATGTACTCAGCTTTGTTCTGGGGATGTATTTATGTACTGAGCTTTGTTCTGGTGCTGTATATATGTACTGAGGTGGGTTCTGGTGCTGTATATATGTATGGGCTTAGTCCTAGTGCTGTATTTATGTACTGAGCTTGGTTTTAGTGCTGTATATATGTACTGAGCTTGGTTCTGGTGCTGTATATATGTCAGAGCTTGGTTCTAGTGCTGTATTTATGTGCTCAGCTTGGTTCTGGTTCTGTATATATGTACTGATCTTTGTTCTGGTGCTGTATATATGTACTGAGCTTGGTTCTAGTGCGGTATATATGTCCAAGCTTGGTTCTGGTGTTGTATATATGTACTGAGCTTTATTCTGGGGATGTATATATGTCAGAGCTTGGTTCTAGTGCTGTATATATGTATGAGCTTTGTTCTGGTGCTGTATATATGTATTGAGCTTAGTTCTGGTGCTGTATATATATGTACTGAGCTTAGTTCTGAGGATGTATCTATGTGCTGAGCTTGGTTGTGGTGCTGTATTTATATACTGAGCTTCATTCTGGTTCTGTATATATGTACTGAGCTTGGTTCTGAGGATGTATCTATGTACTGAGCTTGGATCTAGTGCTGTATTTATATACTGAGCTTTGTTCTGGTGCTGTATATATGTATGATCTTGGTTCTGGTGCTATATATATGTACTGATCTTGGTTCTAGTGCTGTGTATATGTACTGAGGTTGGTTCTAGTGCTGTATTTATATACTGAGCTTTGTTCTGGTTCTGTATATATGTACTGAGCTTGGTTCTGAGGATGTATCTATGTACTGAGCTTGGATCTGGTGCTGTATTTATATACTGAGCTTTGTTCTGGTGCTGTATATATGTATGATCTTGGTTCTGGTGCTATATATATATGTACTGATCTTGGTTCTAGTGCTGTGTATATGTACTGAGGTTGGTTCTAGTGCTGTATTTATGTACTGAGGCTTGTTCTGGTGCTGTATATATGTACTGAGCTTGGTTGTGGTGCTGTATATATGTACTGATCTTGGTTCTAGTGCTGTATATATGTACTGAGGTTGGTTCTAGTGCTGTATTTATGTACTGAGGCTTGTTCTGGTGCTGTATATATGTACTGAGCTTGGTTGTGGTGCTGTATATATGTACTGAGCTTGGTTCTAGTGCTGTATATATGTACTGAGCTTGTTCTAGTGCTGTATATATGTACTGAGGCTTGTTCTGGTGCTGTATATATGTCAGAGCTTTGTTGTGGTGCAGTATATATGTACTGAGCTTTGTTCTGGTGCTGTATATATGTACTGAGCTTGGTTCTAGTGCTGTATATATGTACTGAGCTTGTTCTAGTGCTGTATATATGTACTGAGCTTTGTTCTGGTGCTGTATATATGTACTGAGGCTTGTTCTGGTGCTGTATATATGTCAGAGCTTTGTTGTGGTGCTGTATATATGTACTGAGCTTTGTTTTGGTGCTGTATATATGTACTGAGCTTGGTTCTAGTGCTGTATATATGTACTGAGCTTGGTTCTAGTGCTGTATATATGTACTGAGCTTTGTTCTGGTGCTGTATAGACGTATGAACTTGGTTCTGGAGCTGTAATTATATAGGATATATTTATAGTAACAAAATTGCAGGGCAGATGGAATTGTTCTCAATTCATTGTATATTTCATGGGAATCTGTCTGGTAGTTTTAACCCCTTGAACCGCCAACATGCGGTAATCCATGACCTGACAATATTCATCTGTATGTTTTTTTTTCAGATGCAGCAAAATCTTTAAAATCCACTTTTAAAACGGCGCACACTATATGCTAATTACTCACTAAAGAGTCATGGGGCGGTGCAGCTATCCTGACGAGTCACATAGTCCTGTCTCCAAACCCACCTTTCCATGTTTGATTGACATCCCCCTGGCTGATACAACTTTCTCGGATGCGCTATTGCCTTGTGGCTCTATATGCAAGGGGGGGGCTGTGTGGCACTATACACAAGGGGGGCTGTGTGGCACTATACACAATGGGGGCTGTGTGGCACTATACACAAGGGGGGGCTGTGTGGCACTATAAACAAGGGTGGCTGTGTGGCACTATACACAAGGGGGTCTGTGTGGCACTATACACAAGGGGGAGCTGTGTGGCACTATACACAAGGGGGGCTGTGTGGCACTATACACAAGGGGGGGCTGTGTGGCACTATACACATGGGGGAACTGTATTGCACTATACACATTGGGGAACTGTATGGCACTATTTACAAGGGGGCTGTAGCTCTATTTACAGGGGGCTGAGTGTGGCGTAATCTACAGGGGTCTGTGTGTGGCACTATTTACTAAGGGAGGGCTGTGCTGCACTATCTACTAAAGGGGGGCTGTGTAGCACTATATACAAGGGAGGGAGCTGTCTGGCACTATATACAAGGGAGGGGAGCGGTGTGGCACTATATACAGTGGGAGGTGTATAGCGCTATATACAGTGGGGGCTTTACGTTGATATCTACAGGGGGGCTGTATGGCACTATCTACAAGGGGAGATGGGGGGCGCTATCAACAAATGGGGTGTAACAGTGTCTGTAGGCGGGGCTATATAGCACTGTCTATGGGGGTGGCTGTATGGCACATACTACAGGGGGAACTATTTATAAGGGGGGCTGCTTGTGGCACCCGGGGGGGCCCCGGTCAAGGGTTTGCTATGGGGCCCAGTCTTTCCTAGTTGCGCCCCTGCTCTCTCCTGTAGAGTGTAAGCTCTTATGATCATCAGGGTCCTCTCTCCTGTAGAGTGTAAGCTCTTATGGTCAGCAGTGTCTCTCCTGTAGAGTGTAAGCTCTTATGGTCAGCGGGTCCTCTCTCCTGTAGAGTGTAAGCTCTTATATTCAGCAGGGTCCTCTCTCCTGTAGAGTGTAAGCTCTTATGATCAGCAGGGTCCTCTCTCCTGTAAAGTGTAAGCTCTTATGGTCAGCGGGTTCCTCTCTCCTGTAGAGTGTAAGGTCTTATGGTCAGCAGTGTCCTCTCTCCTGTAGAGTGTAAGCTCTTATGGTCAGCGGGGTCCTCTCTCCTGTAGAGTGTAAGCTCTTATGGTCAGCAGTGTCCTCTCTCCTGTAGAGTGTAAGCTCTTATGGTCAGCAGGGTCCTCTCTCCTGTAGAGTGTGAGCTCTTATGATCAGCAGTGTCCTCTCTCCTGTAGAGTGTAAGCTCTTATATTCAGCGGGGTCCTCTCTCCTGTAGAGTGTAAGGTCTTATGGTCAGCAGGGTCCTCTCTCCTGTAGAGTGTAAGCTCTTATGGTCAGCAGTGTCCATCCTATAGAGTGTAAGCTCTTATAGTCAGCAGTGTCTCTCCTGTAGAGTGTAAGGTCTTATGGTCAGCAGGGTCCTCTCTCCTGTAGAGTGTAAGCTCTTATGGTCAGCAGTATCCTCTCTCCTGTAGAGTGTAAGCTCTTATGGTCAGCAGGGTCCTCTCTCCTGTAGAGTGTAAGCTCTTATGGTCAGCAGGGTCCTCTCTCCTGTAGAGTGTAAGCTCTTATGGTCAGCGGGGTCCTCTCTCTTGTAGAGTGTAAGCTCTTATGGTCAGCAGGGTCCTCTCTCCTGTAGAGTGTCAGCTCTTATGATCAGCAGGGTCCTCCTGTAGAGTGTAAGTTCTTATGATCAGCAGTGTCCTCTCTCCTGTAGAGTGTAAGCTCTTATGGTCCGCAGGGTCCTCTCTCCTGTAGAGTGTAAGCTCTTATGGTCAGCAGTGAACTCTCTCCTGTAGAGTGTAAGCTCTTATGGTCAGCAGGGCCCTCTCTCCTGTAGAGGGTAAGCTCTCATGGTCAGCAGGGTCCTCTCTCCTGTAGAGTGTAAGCTCTTATGATCAGCAGGGTCCTCTCTCCTGTAGAGTGTAAGCTCTTATCGTCAGCAGGGTCCTCTCTCCTGTAGAGTGTAAGCTCTTATGGTCAGCAGGGTCCTCCTGTAGAGTGTGAGCTTTTATGATCAGCAGTGTCCTCTCTCCTGTAGAGTGTAAGCTCTTATGGTCCGCAGGGTCCTCTCTCCTGTAGAGTGTAAGCTCTTATGGTCAGCAGTGTCCTCTCTCCTGTAGAGTGTGAGCTCTTATGGTCAGCAGGGTCCTCTCTCCTGTAGAGTGTAAGCTCTTATGATCAGCAGGGTCCTCTCTCCTGTAGAGTGTAAGCTCTTATGGTCAGCGAGGTCCTCTCTCCAGTAGAGTGTAAGTTTTTATGGTCGGCAGGGCCCTCTCTCCTGTAGAGTGTAAGCTCTTATGATCAGCAGGGTTCTCTCTCCTGTAGAGTGTAAGCTCTTATGGTCAGCAGGGTCCTCTCTCCTGTAGAGTGTAATCTCTTATGATCAGCAGGGTCCTCTCTCCTGTAGAGTGTAAGTTCTTATGGTCAGCAGTGTCCTCTCTCCTGTAGAGTGTAAGCTCTTATGGTCAGCGAGGTCCTCTCTCCTGTAGAGTGTAAGTTTTTATGGTCAGCAGTGTCCTCTCTCCTGTAGAGTGTAAGCTCTTATGGTCAGCAGTGTCGTCTCTCCTGTAGAGTGTAAGCTCTTATGGTCAGCAGTGTCCTCTCTCCTGTAAAGTGTAAGCTCTTATGGTCAGCGGGGTCCTCTCTCCTGTAGCGTGTAAGCTCTTATGGTCAGCGGGGTCCTCTCTCCTGTAGAGTGTAAGCTCTTATGGTCAGCAGTGTCGTCTCTCCTGTAGAGTGTAATCTCTTATGATCAGCAGGGTCCTCTCTCCTGTAGAGTGTAAGCTCTTATGGTCAGCAGTGTCCTCTCTCCTGTAGAGTGTAAGCTCTTATGGTCAGCAGTGTCCTCTCTCCTGTAGAGTGTAAGCTCTTATGGTCAGCAGGGCCCTCTCTCCTGTAGATTGTAAGCTCTTATGGTCAGCAGTGTCTCTCCTGTAGAGTGTAAGTTCTTATGGTCAGCAGGGTCCTCTCTCCTTTAGAGGGTAAGCTCTTATGGTCAGCAGGGTCCTCTCTCCTGTAGAGTGTAAGCTCTTATGGTCAGTGGGGTCCTGTCTCCTGTAGAGTGTAAGCTCTTATGATCAGCAGTGTCCTCTCTCCTGTAGAGTGTAAGCTCTTATGGTCCGCAGGGTCCTCTCTCCTGTAGAGTGTAAGCTCTTATGGTCAGCAGTGTCCTCTCTCCTGTAGAGTGTAAGCTCTTATGGTCAGCAGTGTCCTCTCTCCTGTAGAGTGTAAGCTCTTATGATCATCAGGGTCCTCTCTCCTGTAGAGTGTAAGCTCTTATAGTCAGTGGGGTCCTGTCTCCTGTAGAGTGTAAGCTCTTATGATCAGCAGGGTCCTCTCTCCTGTAGAGTGTAAGCTCTTATGGTCAGCAGGGTCCTCTTTCCTGTAGAGTGTAAGCTCTTATGATCAGCGGGGTCCCCTCTCCTGTCGAGTGTAAGCTCTTATGGTCAGCAGGGTCCTCTCTCCTGTAGAGTGTAAGCTCTTATGATCAGCAGGGTCTTCTCTCCTGTAGAGTGTAAGCTCTTATGGTCAGCAGTGTCCTCTCTCCTGTAGAGTGTAAGCTATTATGGTTAGCGGGGTCCTCTCTCCTGCAGAGTGTAAGTTCTTATGGTCAGCAGTGTCCTCTCTCCTGTAGAGTGTAAGCTCTTATGATCAGCAGGGTCCTCTCTCCTGTAGAGTGTAAGCTCTTATGATCAGCAGTGTCCTCTCCAGTAGAGTGTAAGCTCTTATGGTCAGCGGGGTCCTCTCTCCTGTAGAGTGTAAGCTCTTATGGTCAGTGGGGTCCCCTCTCCTGTAGAGTGTAAGCTCTTATGGTCAGCGGGGTCCTCTCTCCTGTAGAGTGTAAGCTCTTATGATCAGCAGTGTCTCTCCTGTAGAGTGTAAGCTCTTATGGTCAGCAGTGTCTCTCCTGTAGAGTGTAAGCTCTTATGGTCAGCAGTGTCCTCTCTCCTGTAGAGTGTAAGCTCTTATGGTCAGCAGGGTCCTCTCTCCTGTAGAGTGTAAGCTCTTATGGTCAGCAGTGTCCTCTCTCCTGTAGAGTGTAAGCTCTTATGGTCAGCAGTGTCTCTCCTGTAGAGTGTAAGCTCTTAGGGTATGTTCACACGGCCAAATTTCAGACGTATACGAGGCGTATTATGCCTCGTTTTACGTCTGGAAATAGGGCTACAATACGTCGGCAAACATCTGCCCCTTCATTTGAATGGGTTTGCCGACGTACTGTGCAGACAACCTGTCATTTACGCGTTGTCGTTTGACAGCTGTCAAACGACGACGCGTAAAAATACAGCCTCATCAAAAGAAGTGCAGGACACTTCTTTGGACGTTTTTGGAGCTGTTTCCTCATAGACTCCAATGAAAACAGCTCCAAAAACGGACGTAAAAAACGCCGCGAAAACGGCGTGAAAACGCCGCGAAAAATGCGAGTTGGTAAAAAAACGTCTGAAAAGCAGGGTCTGTTTTCCCTTGAAAACAGCTCTGGATTTTCAGACGTTTTTGTTGACTACGTGTGAACATACCCTTATGGTCAGCAGTGTCCTCTCTCCTGCAGTTTCACCTGTTAATGTTGATTTCTGTCATTATTTGTCATGTCGCGTGCTCTTTCCTGACTGTGCAGCGCTGCAGAATAGGTTGCTGCATAGAAGGTTATTATTATGATTATTACGCTCCACCTTACACCCGCCGTGTCCTGGCTGCACATTCCTGCCGCGGCTCCTGTATGAACGTGCTGAGCTGTTGCCTGCAGCCACCATTATACATCATGTGGGATCCGATGTTTGCTACTGAAACTTACAGGGCCCAGCGTGATCCTCAGGCGGGGGGCAAACCTGGGGGGTCTAATTATTATTATTATTATTATTATTATTATTATTATGTCTCCAGCGTTGTCATACAGATCATATCACAGATAACAGGATCCTGGGAACCCCTCTTCTACCTCCGTGCACCCTGATATCTGGGGAAGTTTGGATTAGAGGAGGAATAATGAGCGACCCTCCAAACCACGGAGCCTGCGCAGCGCGGGTACAGGGGTCCTCAATGTACTATGCTTGATACTCTTTATCAAGATGGCGGGACGTGGCGACTAACAATCGGATCCGATTATTCTGATTATTAAGTCAGACGTCTGCATTATATAGATATAATATACACAGCCCGACCTCCCCGCGTCTTTTGTGACCCCCCGGGCGATATATCCAGAGTGCAGTGTGATCAGTGAAATATGCAGCGTCCATCACAGAGATTACACACAAATCCGAGCGTCACCTGTCCACCCGACCATGTGCCCCAATATGTCACCCCGATCACATTACAAGTTATATCAAGACATGATCTCACTCCAAAATATAGACCCGTGTATCACCCTGCAGGAGGAGGGGCAGGATCATAGCTCTCTTCTGTATATGTATCACCCTGCAGGAGGAGGGGCAGGCAGGATCATAGCTCTCTGCTGTATATATCACCCTGCAGGAGGAGGGGCAGGATCATAGCTCTCTTCTGTATATATATCACCCTGCAGGAGGAGGGGCAGGATCATAGCTCTCTTCTGTATATATCACCCTGCAGGAGGAGGGGCAGGATCATAGCTCTCTTCTATATATATCACCCTGCAGGAGGAGGGGCAGGATCATAGCTCTCTTCTGTATATATCACCCTGCAGGAGGAGGGGCAGGATCATAGCTCTCTTCTATATATATCACCCTGCAGGGGGAGGGGCAGGATCATAGCTCTCTTCTGTATATATCACCCTGCAGGAGGAGGGGCAGGATCATAGCTCTCTTCTGTATATATATCACCCTGCAGGAGGAGGGGCAGGATCATAGCTCTCTTCTGTATATATCACCCTGCAGGAGGAGGGGCAGGATCATAGCTCTCTTCTGTATATTTCACCCTGCAGGGGGAGGGGCAGGATCATAGCTCTCTTCTGTATATATCACCCTGCAGGAGGAGGGGCAGGATCATAGCTCTCTTCTGTATATATCACCCTGCAGGGGGAGGGGCAGGATCATAGCTCTCTTCTGTATATATCACCCTGCAGGGGGAGGGGCAGGATCATAGCTCTCTTCTGTATATATCACCCTGCAGGGGGAGGGGCAGGATCATAGCCCTCTTCTGTATATATATCACCCTGCAGGAGGAAGGGCAGGATCATAGCTCTCCTCTGTATATATCACCCTGCAGGAGGAGGGGCAGGATCATAGCTCTCTTCTATATATATCACCCTGCAGGAGGAGGGGCAGGATCATAGCTCTCTTCTGTATATATCACCCTGCAGGAGGAGGGGCAGGATCATAGCTCTCTTCTATATATATCACCCTGCAGGGGGAGGGGCAGGATCATAGCTCTCTTCTGTATATATCACCCTGCAGGAGGAGGGGCAGGATCATAGCTCTCTTCTGTATATATCACCCTGCAGGAGGAGGGGCAGGATCATAGCTCTCTTCTGTATATATCACCCTGCAGGGGGAGGGGCAGGATCATAGCTCTCTTCTGTATATATCACCCTGCAGGAGGAGGGGCAGGATCATAGCTCTCTTCTGTATATATATCACCCTGCAGGAGGAGGGGCAGGATCATAGCTCTCTTCTGTATATATCCCCCTGCAGGGGGAGGGGCAGGATCATAGCTCTCTTCTATATATCACCCTGCAGGAGGAGGGGCAGGATCATAGCTCTCTTCTGTATATATCACCCTGCAGGAGGAGGGGTAGGATCATAGCTCTCTTCTGTATATATATCACCCTGCAGGAGGAGGGGCAGGATCATAGCTCTCTTCTGTATATATCACCCTGCAGGGGGAGGGGCAGGATCATAGCTCTATTCTGTATATATCACCCTGCAGGAGGAGGAGCAGGATCATAGCTCTCTTCTGTATATATCACCCTGCAGGAGGAGGGGCAGGATCATAGCTCTCTTCTGTATATATATCACCCTGCAGGAGGAGGGGCAGGATCATAGCTCTCTTCTGTATATATCACCCTGCAGGGGGAGGGGCAGGATCATAGCTCTATTCTGTATATATCACCCTGCAGGAGGAGGAGCAGGATCATAGCTCTCTTCTGTATATATCACCCTGCAGGAGGAGGGGCAGGATCATAGCTCTCTTCTGTATGTATCACCCTGCAGGAGGGGGGGGCAGGATCATAGCTCTCTTCTGTATATATCACCCTGCAGGAGGAGGGGCAGGATCATAGCTCTCTTCTATATATATATATATATATATCACCCTACAGGAGGGGGGGGGCAGGATCATATCTCTCTTCTGTATATATCACCCTGCAGGAGGTGGGGCAGGATCATAGCTCTCTTCTGTATATATCACCCTGCAGGAGGAGAGGCAGGATCATAGCTCTCTTCTGTATATATATCACCCTGCAGGAGGAGGGGCAGGATCATAGCTCTCTTCTGTATGTATCACCCTGCAGGAGGAGGGGCAGGATCATAGATCTCTTCTATATATATCTCCCTGCAGGAGGAGGAGCAGGATCATAGCTCTCTTCTGTATATATCACCCTGCAGGAGGAGGAGCAGGATCATAGCTCTCTTCTATATGTATCAGCCTGCAGGAGGAGGGGCAGGATCATAGCTCTCTTCTGTATATATATCACCCTGCAGGTGGAGGGGCAGGATCATAGCTCTCTTCTGTATATATCACCCTGCAGGAGGAGGAGCAGGATCATAGCTCTCTTCTATATGTATCAGCCTGCAGGAGGAGGGGCAGAATCATAGCTCTCTTCTGTATATATCACCGTGCAGGAGGAGGAGCAGGATCATAGCTCTCTTCTGTATATATATCACCCTGCAGGAGGAGGAGCAGGATCATAGCTCTCTTCTGTATATATCACCGTGCAGGTGGAGGGGCAGGATCATAGCTCTCTTCTGTATATATATCACCCTGCAGGAGGAGGGGCAGGATCATAGCTCTCTTCTGTATATATATCACCCTGCAGGAGGAGGGGCAGGATCATAGCTCTCTTCTGTATATATATCACCCTGCAGGAGGAGGGCAGGATCATAGCTCTCTTCTATATATATCACCCTGCAGGAGGAGGGGCAGGATCATAGCTCTCTTCTGTATATATAACCCTGCAGGAGGAGGGGCAGGATCATAGCTCTCTTCTGTATGTATCACCCTGCAGGAGGAGGGGCAGGATCATAGCTCTCTTCTGTATATATCACCCTGCAGGAGGAGGGGCAGGATCATAGCTCTCTTCTGTATATATATCACCCTGCAGGAGGAGGGGCAGGATCATAGCTCTCTTCTATATATATCACCCTGCAGGAGGAGGGGCAGGATCATAGCTCTCTTCTGTATATATCACCCTGCAGGAGGAGGGGCAGGATCATAGCTCTCTTCTATATATATCACCCTGCAGGAGGAGGGACAGGATCATAGCTCTCTTCTGTATATATCAGCCTGCAGTAGGAGGGGCAGGTTCATAGCTCTCTTCTGTATATATCACCCTGCATGGGGAGGAGCAGGATCATAGCTCTCTTCTGTATGTATCACCCTGCAGGGGGAGGGGCAGGCTCATAGCTCTCTTCTGTATATATTACCCTGCAGGGGGAGGGGCAGGATCATAGCTCTCTTCTGTATATATCACCCTGCAGGAGGAGGGGCAGGATCATAGCTCTCTTCTGTATATATCACCCTGCAGGAGGAGGGGCAGGATCATAGCTCTCTTCTGTATATATCACCCTGCAGGAGGAGGGACAGGATCATAGCTCTCTTCTGTATATATCACCCTGCAGGAGGAGGGGCAGGAACATAGCTCTCTTCTGTATATATCACCCTGCAGGAGGAGGGGCAGGATCATAGCTCTCTTCTGTATATATCACCCTGCAGGAGGAGGGGCAGGATCATAGCTCTCTTCTGTATATATATCACCCTGCAGGAGGAGGGCAGGATCATAGCTCTCTTCTATATATATCACCCTGCAGGAGGAGGGGCAGGATCATAGCTCTCTTCTGTATATATAACCCTGCAGGAGGAGGGGCAGGATCATAGCTCTCTTCTGTATGTATCACCCTGCAGGAGGAGGGGCAGGATCATAGCTCTCTTCTGTATATATCACCCTGCAGGAGGAGGGGCAGGATCATAGCTCTTCTGTATATATCAGCCTGCAGTAGGAGGGGCAGTTTCATAGCTCTCTTCTGTATACATCACCCTGCATGGGGAGGAGCAGGATCATAGCTCTCTTCTGTATGTATCACCCTGCAGGGGGAGGGGCAGGATCATAGCTCTCTTCTGTATATATTACCCTGCAGGGGGAGGGGCAGGATCATAGCTCTCTTCTGTATATATCACCCTGCAGGAGGAGGGGCAGGATCATAGCTCTCTTCTGTATATATCACCCTGCAGGAGGAGGGGCAGGATCATAGATCTCTTCTGTATATATCACCCTGCAGGAGGAGGGACAGGATCATAGCTCTCTTCTGTATATATCACCCTGCAGGAGGAGGGGCAGGAACATAGCTCTCTTCTGTATATATCACCCTGCAGGAGGAGGGGCAGGATCATAGCTCTCTTCTGTATATATCACCCTGCAGGAGGGGGGGGGGCAGGATCATAGCTCTCTTCTATATATATATATAACCCTACAGGAGGGGGGGGGCAGGATCATAGCTCTCTTCTGTATATATCACCCTGCAGGAGGAGGGACAGGATCATAGCTCTCTTCTATATATATATATATATCACCCTGCAGGAGGAAGAGCAGGATCATAGCTCTCTTCTATATGTATCAGCCTGCAGGAGGAGGGGCAGGATCATAGCTCTCTTCTGTATAGATCGCCCTGCAGGTGGAGGGGCAGGATCATAGCTCTCTTCTGTATATATAACCCTGCAGGAGGAGGGGCAGGATCATAGCTCTCTTCTGTATGTATCACCCTGCAGGAGGAGGGGCAGGATCATAGCTCTCTTCTGTATATATCACCCTGCAGGAGGAGGGGCAGGATCATAGCTCTTCTGTATATATCAGCCTGCAGTAGGAGGGGCAGGTTCATAGCTCTCTTCTGTATACATCACCCTGCATGGAGAGGAGCAGGATCATAGCTCTCTTCTGTATGTATCACCCTGCAGGGGGAGGGGCAGGATCATAGCTCTCTTCTGTATATATTACCCTGCAGGGGGAGGGGCAGGATCATAGCTCTCTTCTGTATATATCACCCTGCAGGAGGAGGGGCAAGGTCATAGCTCTCTTCTGTATATATCACCCTGCAGGAGGAGGGGCAGGATCATAGCTCTCTTCTGTATATATCACCCTGCAGGAGGAGGGACAGGATCATAGCTCTCTTCTGTATTTATCACCCTGCAGGAGGAGGGGCAGGAACATAGCTCTCTTCTGTATATATCACCCTGCAGGAGGAGGGGCAGGATCATAGCTCTCTTCTGTATATATCACCCTGCAGGAGGAGGGGCAGGATCATAGCTCTCTTCTGTATATATCACCCTGCAGGAGGAGGGGCAGGATCATAGCTCTCTTCTATATATCACCCTGCAGGAGGAGGGGCAGGATCATAGCTCTCTTCTGTATATATCACCCTGCAGGAGGACGGGCAGGATCATAGCTCTCTTCTGTATATATCACCCTGCAGGAGGAGGGGCAGGATCATAGCTCTCTTCTATATATCACCCTGCAGGAGGAGGGGCGGGATCATAGCTCTCTTCTGTATATATAACCTTGCAGGAGGAGGGGCAGGATCATAGCTCTCTTCTGTTTATATCACCCTGCAGGAGGAGGGGCAAGATCATAGCTCTCTTCTGTATATATCATTCTGCAGTAGGAGGGGCAGGATCATAGCTCTCTTCTGTATATATCACCCTGCAGGAGGAGGGGCAGGATCATAGCTCTCTTCTGTATATATCAACCTACAGAAGGAGGGGCAGGATCAAAGCTCTCTTCTGTATATATATCACCCTGCAGGAGGAGGGGCAGGATCATAGCTCTCTTCTGTATATATCACCCTGCAGGAGGAGGGTCAGGATCATAGCTCTCTTCTGTATATATCACCCTGCAGGAGAAGGGGCAGGATCATAGCTCTCTTCTGTATATATCACCCTGATGGGGGAGGGGCAGGATCATAGCTCTCTTCTGTATGTATCACCCTGCTGGAGGAGGGGCAGGATCATAGCTCTCTTCTATACATATCACCCTGCAGGAGGAGGGGCCGGATCATAGCTCTCTTCTATATGTATCACCATGCAGGGGGAGGGGCAGGATCATAGCTCTCTTCTATATATATATATATATATATATCACACTGCAGGGGGAGGGGCAGGATCATAGCTCTCTTCTGTATATATCACCCTGCAGGAGGAGGGGCAGCATCATAGCTCTCTTCTATATATATATATATATATATATATCTCCCTGCAGGAGGAGGGGCAGGATCATAGCTCTCTTCTGTATGTACCACCCATTGAAGAGGGGCAGGATCATAGCTCTCTTCTGTATATATCACCCTGCAGGAGGAGGGGCAGGATCATAGCTCTCTTCTATATATATATATATCTCCCTGCAGGAGGAGGGGCAGGATCATAGCTCTCTTCTGTATATATCACCCTGCAGGAGGAGGGGCAGGATCATAGCTCTCTTCTGTGTATATCACCCTGCAGGAGGAGGGGCAGGATCATAGCTCTCTTCTGTATATATATCACCCTGCAGGGGGAGGAGCAGGATCATAGCTCTCTTCTGTATATATCACCCTGCAGGAGGAGGAGCAGGATCATAGCTCTCTTCTGTATATATCACCCTGCAGGAGGAGGGGCAGGATCATAGCTCTCTTCTGTATATATCACCCTGCAGGAGGAGGGGCAGGATCATAGCTCTCTTCTGTATATATCCCCCTGCAGGGGGAGGGGCAGGATCATAGCTCTCTTCTGTAAGTATCACCCTGCAGGAGGAGGGGCAGGATCATAGCTCTCCTATATATATCACCCTGCAGGAGGAGGGGCAAGATCATAGCTCTCTTCTATATGTATCACCATGCAGGGGGAGGGGCAGGATCATAGCTCTATTCTGTATGTATCACCCTGCAGGAGGAGGGGCAGGATCATAGCTCTCTTCTGTATGTATCACCCTGCAGGAGGAGGGGCAGGATCATAGCTCTCTTCTATATATATCACCCTGCAGGTGGAGGGGCAGGATCATAGCTTTCTTCTGTATATATCACCCTGCAGGGGGAGGGGCAGGATCATAGCTCTGTTCTGTATGTATCACCCTGCCGGAGGAGGGGCAGGAGCATAGCTCTCTTCTGTATATATCACCCTGCAGGAGGAGGTGCAGGATCATAGCTCTCTTCTGTATATATCACTCTGCAGGAGGAGGGGCAGGATCATATCTCTCTTCTGTATATATCACCCTGCAGGAGGAGGGGCAGGATCATATCTCTCTTCTGTATATATCACTCTGCAGGAGGAGGGGCAGGATCATATCTCTCTTCTGTATATATCACCCTGCAGGAGGAGGGGCAGGATCATAGCTCTCTTCTGTATGTATCACCCTGCAGGAGGAGGGGCAGGATCATAGATCTCTTCTGTATATATCACTCTGCAGGAGGAGGGGCAGGATCATAGCTCTCTTCTGTATATATCACCCTGCAGGAGGAGGGGCAGGATCATAGCTCTCTTCTGTATGTATCACCCTGCAGGAGGAGGGGCAGGATCATAGCTCTCTTCTATATATATCACCCTGCAGGTGGAGGGGCAGGATCATAGCTTTCTTCTGTATATATCACCCTGCAGGGGGAGGGGCAGGATCATAGCTCTGTTCTGTATGTATCACCCTGCCGGAGGAGGGGCTGGAGCATAGCTCTCTTCTGTATATATCACCCTGCAGGAGGAGGTGCAGGATCATAGCTCTCTTCTGTATATATCACTCTGCAGGAGGAGGGGCAGGATCATATCTCTCTTCTGTATATATCACCCTGCAGGAGGAGGGGCAGGATCATATCTCTCTTCTGTATATATCACTCTGCAGGAGGAGGGGCAGGATCATATCTCTCTTCTGTATATATCACCCTGCAGGAGGAGGGGCAGGATCATAGCTCTCTTCTGTATGTATCACCCTGCAGGAGGAGGGGCAGGATCATAGATCTCTTCTGTATATATCACTCTGCAGGAGGAGGGGCAGGATCATAGCTCTCTTCTGTATATATCACCCTGCAGGAGGAGGGGCAGGATCATAGCTCTCTTCTGTATGTATCACCCTGCAGGAGGAGGGACAGGGTCATAGCTCTATTCTTTATGTATCACCCTGCAGGAGGAGGGGCAGGATAATAGATCTCTTCTGTATATATCACTCTGCAGGAGGAGGGGCAGGATCATAGCTCTCTTCTGTATATATCACCCTGCAGGAGGAGGAGCAGGATCATAGCTCCCTTCTGTATATATATCACCCTGCAGGGGGACGGGCAGGATCATAGCTCTCTTCTGTATATGTCACCCTGCAGGAGGCGGGGCAGAATCATATCTCTCTTCTGTATATATCACCCTGCAGGAGGAGGGGCAGTAACATAGCTCTCTTCTATATATATCACCCTGCAGGGGGGCGGGCAGGATCATAGCTCTTTCTATATATATCACCCTGCAGGAGGAGGGGCAGGATCATAGCTCTCTTCTATATGTATCACTCTAAAGGAGGAGGAGCAGGATCATAGCTCTCTTCTGTATATGTCACCCTGCAGGAGGAGAGTCAGGATCATAGCTCTCTTCTGTGTGTATCACCCTGCAGGAGGAGGTGCAGGATTGTAGCTCTCTTCTGTATATATCACCCTGCAGGAGGAGGGGCAGGATCATAGCTCTCTTCTGTATATATCACCCTGCAGGAGGAGGGGCAGGATCATAGTTCTCTTCTGTATATATCACCCTGCAGGAGGAGGGGCAGAATCATAGATCTCTTATGTATATATCACCCTGCACGAGGAGGGGCAGTAACATAGCTCTCTTCTATATATATCACCCTGCAGGAGGAGGGACAGGATCATAGCTCTCTTTTGTATATATCACCCTGCAGGAGGAGGGGCAGGATCATAGCTCTCTTCTGTATATATCACCCTGCAGGAGGAGGGGCAGTAACTTAGCTCTTTTATAGATAAATCACCCTGCAGGAGGAGAGGCCGGAACAAAGCTCTCTTCTGTATATATCACCCTGCAGGGGGACGGGCAGGATCATAGCTCTCTTCTGTATATATCACCCTGCAAGAGGAGGGGCAAGATCATAGCTCTCTACTATATGCATCACCCTAAAGGAGGAGGAGCAGGATCATAGCTCTCTTCTGTATATATCACCCGGCAGGAGGAGGAGCAGGATCATAGCTCTCTACTATATGTATCACCCTAAAGGAGGAGGAGCAGGATCATAGCTCTCTTCTGTATATGTCACCCTGCAGGAGGAGAGTCAGGATCATAGCTCTCTTCTGTATATATCACCCTGCAGGAGGAGGGGCAGGATCATAGCTCTCTTCTATATGTATCAGCCTGCAGGAGGAGGGGCAGGATCATAGCTCTCTTCTGTATGTATCACCCTGCAGGGGGAGGGGCAGGATCATAGCTCTCCTATATATATCACCCTGCAGGAGGAGGGGCAAGATCATAGCCCTATTCTGTATGTATCACCCTGCAGGAGGAGGGGCAGGATAATAGCTCTCTTCTATATATATCACCCTGCAGGTGGAGGGGCAGGATCATAGCTCTCTTCTGTATATATCACCCTGCAGGAGGAGGGGCAGGATCATAACTCTGTTCTGTATGTATCACCCTGCCGGAGGAGGGGCAGGAGCATAGCTCTCTTCTGTATATATCACCCTGCAGGAGGAGGGGCAGGATCATATCTCTCTTCTGTATATATCACTCTACAGGAGGAGGGGCAGGATCATATCTCTCTTCTGTATATATCACCCTGCAGGAGGAGGGGCAGGATCATAGCTCTCTTCTGTATGTATCACCCTGCAGGAGTAGGGGCAGGATCATAGATCTTTTCTGTATATATCACTCTGCAGGAGGAGGGGCAGGATCATAGCTCTCTTCTGTATATATCACCCAGCAGAAGGAGGGACAGGGTCATAGCTCTATTCTTTATATATCACCCTGCAGGGGGAGGGGCAGGATCATAGCTCTCTTCTGTATATGTCACCCTGCAGGAGGAGGGGCAGAATCATAGCTCTCTTCTGTATATATCACCCTGCAGGAGGAGGGGCAGTAACATAGCTCTCTTCTATATATATCACCCTGCAGGGGGGCGGGCAGGATCATAGCTCTTTCTATATATATCACCCTGCAGGAGGAGGAGCAGGATCATAGCTCTCTTCTATATGTATCACCCTAAAGAAGGAGGAGCAGGATCATAGCTCTCTTCTGTATATGTCACCCTGCAGGAGAAGAGTCAGGATCATAGCTCTCTTCTGTGTGTATCAGCCTGCAGGAGGAGGTGCAGGATTGTAGCTCTCTTCTGTATATATCACCCTGCGGGAGGAGGTGCAGGATCATAGCTCTCTTCTATATATATCACCCTGCAGGAGGAGGGGCAGGATCATAGTTCTCTTCTGTATATATCACCCTGCAGGAGGAGGGGCAGAATCATAGATCTCTTATGTATATATCACCCTGCAGGAGGAGGGGCAGTAGCTTAGCTCTTTTATAGATATATCACCCTGCAGGAGGAGGGGCCGGAACAAAGCTCTCTTCTGTATATATCACCCTGCAGGGGGACGGGCAGGATCATAGCTCTCTTCTGTATATATCACCCTGCAGGAGGAGGGGCAAGATCATAGCTCTCTTCTGTATATATCACCCGGCAGGAGGAGGAGCAGGAACATAGCTCTCTACTATATGTATCACCCAAAAGGAGGAGGAGCAGGATCATAGCTCTCTTCTGTATATGTCACCCGGCAGGAGGAGGAGCAGGATCATAGCTCTCTACTATATGTATCACCCAAAAGGAGGAGGAGCAGGATCATAGCTCTCTTCTGTATATGTCACTCTGCAGGAGGAGAGTCAGGATCATAGCTCTCTTCTGTATATATCAACCTGCAGGAGGAGGGGCAGGATCATAGTTCTCTTCTGTATATATCACCCTGCAGGAGGAGGGGCAGGATCATAGATCTCATGTATATATCAACCTGCACGAGGAGGGGCAGGATCATAGCTCTCTTCTGTATATATCACCCTGCAGGAGGAGGGGCAGGAACATAGCTCTCTTCTTTATATATTACCCTGCAGGAGGAGGAGCAGGATCATAGCTTTCTTCTATATATATATCACCCTGCAGGAGGACGAGCAGGATCATAGCTCTCTTCTGTATGTATCACCCTGCAGGGGGAGGGGCAGGATCATAGCTCTCTTCTGTATATATCACCCTGCAGGAGGAGGAGCAGGATCATAGTTTTCTTCTATATGTATCACCCTGCAGGAGGAGGGGCAGGATCATAGCTCTCTTCTATATATATCACCCTGCCGGAGGAGGGGCAGGATCATAGCTCTCTTCTGTATGTATCACCCTGCAGGGGGAGGGGCAGGATCATAGCTCTCTTCTGTATGTATCACCCTGCAGGAGGAGGGGCAGGATCAAAGCTCTCTTCTGTATATATCTTACCCTGCAGGGGGAGGGGCAGGATCATAGCTCTCTTCTGTATATATCACCCTGCAGGAGGAGGGGCAGGATCAGAGCTCTCTTCTGTATGTATCACCCTGCAGGAGGAGGGAAAGGATCATAGCTCTCTTCTGTATATATCACCCTGCAGGAGGAGGAGCAGGATCATAGTTTTCTTCTATATGTATCACCCTGCAGGAGGAGGGACAGGATCATAGCTCTCTTCTGTATATATCACCCTGCAGGAGGAGGGGCAGGATCATAGCTCTCTTCTGTATGTATCACCCTGCAGGAGGAGGGGCAGGATCATAGCTCTCTTCTATATGTATCACCCTGCAGGAGGAGGAGCAGGATCATAGATCTCTACTGTATATATCACCCTGCAGGAGGAGGAGCAGGATCATAGCTCTCTTCTGTATATATCACCCTGCAGGAGGAGGAGCAGGATCATAGCTTTCTTCTATATGTATCACCCTGCAGGAGGAGGGGCAGGATCATAGCTCTCTTCTATATGTATCACCCTGCAGGAGGAGGAGCAGGATCATAGCTCTCTTCTATATATATCACCCTGCAGGAGGAGGGGCAGGATCATAGCTCTCTTCTGTATATATCACCCTGCAGGAGGAGGAGCAGGATCATAGCTCTCTTCTGTATATATCACCCTGCAGGAGGAGGGGCAGGATCATAGCTCTCTTCTGTATATATATCACCCTGCAGGAAGAGGAGCAGGATCATAGCTCTCTTCTGTATATATCACCCTGCAGGAGGAGGAGCAGGATCATAGTTTTCTTCTATATGTATCACCCTGCAGGAGGAGGGGCAGGATCATAGCTCTCTTCTATATGTATCACCCTGCAGGAGGAGGGGCAGTTATATTACCTTTGACTCTCTGATTGGGGTCGGTATATTATACGTTATAATTTCCTTCCCCGCTGTGACGTTGCGCGTTTCTGGATAAGTTGCGGGTGACAGGAAGGAAACACGTTGTTGTCTCGCCACATCCACACTTAGCACGTTACGTGTGATCTGCCCGTCATGTGTCGCCCGGGTCATTCCCATTTCTCTTCCATGTTGTTTTTTTTTCTGTTGTAGAACTTTATGATAAAGAAATATTTATAAATTTCACATAAAGGGTTAACGGGCACAGGTCACAGGTCACAGGGCGAGAAGTAAGAAGTGGAAGACATAGGGAGATGAACGAGGAAGAGAAGGAGGGGGAGGGGAAAGGAAATGGGGGAAGGAAAGGAAGTGAGGGGGAGGTAAGATGTATGAGGACATAGGTATGTGCTGCTCCGAGATAACATCACCCGCAACTACCGCAGAGAAGACGACCCGCGGCCACACCCCAAATCACCTGAGAATCTTCACAGATCTACCCCAGAATTACTGCAGACTATTACACCACTGACCTCTCTACAGATCTGCAGAACATTGCTCCTCTACCCCCTGACAGATACATAGTGATATATCCTGCAGATTATTACACCACTGACCTCTCTACAGATCTGCAGAACATTGCTCCTCTACCTCCTGACAGATACATAGTGATATATCCTGCAGAGTATTACACCACTGACCTCTCTACAGATCTGCAGAACATTGCTCCTCTACCTCCTGACAGATACATAGTGATATATCCTGCAGATTATTACACCACTGACCTCTCTACAGATCTGCAGAACATTGCTCCTCCACCTCCTGACAGATACATAGTGATATATCCTGCAGATTATTACACCACTGACCTCTCTACAGATCTGCAGAACATTGCTCCTCTACCTCCTGACAGATACATAGTGATATATCCTGCAGAGTATTACACCACTGACCTCTCTACAGATCTGCAGAACATTGCTCCTCTACCTCCTGACAGATACATAGTGATATATCCTGCAGATTATTACACCACTGACCTCTCTACAGATCTGCAGAACATTGCTCCTCTACCTCCTGACAGATACATAGTGATATATCCTGCAGATTATTACACCACTGACCTCTCTACAGATCTGCAGAACATCGCTCCTCTACCTCCTGACAGACACATAGTGATATATCCTGCAGATTATTACACCACTGACCTCTCTACAGATCTGCAGAACATTGCTCCTCTACCTCCTGACAGATACAGTGATATATTCTGCAGATTATTACACCACTGACCTCCCTACAGATCTGCAGAACATTGCTCCTCTACCCCCTGACAGATACATAGTGATATATCCTGCAGATTATTACACCACTGACCTCTCTACAGATCTGCAGAACATCGCTCCTCTACCTCCTGACAGATACATAGTGATATATCCTGCAGATTATTACACCACTGACCTCTCTACAGATCTGCAGAGCATCGCTCCTCCACCTCCTGACAGATACATAGTGATATATCCTGCAGATTATTACACCACTCACCTCTCTACAGATCTGCAGAACATTGCTCCTCTACCTCCTGACAGATACATAGTGATATATCCTGCAGAATATTACACCACTGACCTCTCTACAGATCTGCAGAACATTGCTCCTCTACCTCCTGACAGATACATAGTGATATATCCTGCAGAATATTACACCACTGACCTCTCTACAGATCTGCAGAACATCGCTCCTCTACCTCCTGACAGATACATAGTGATATATCCTGCAGATTATTACACCACTGACCTCTCTACAGATCTGCAGAACATTGCTCCTCTACCTCCTGACAGATACATAGTGATATATCCTGCAGATTATTGCACCACTGACCTCTACAGATCTGCAGAACATTGCTCCTCTACCTCCTGACAGATACATAGTGATATATCCTGCAGATTATTACACCATTGACCTCTCTACAGATCTGCAGAACATTGCTCCTCTACCTCCTTACAGATACATAGTGATATATCCTGCAGATTATTACACCACTGACCTCTCTACAGATCTGCAGAACATTGCTCCTCTACCTCCTGACAGGTACATAGTGATATATCCTGCAGATTATTACACCACTGACCTCTCTACAGATCTGCAGAACATTGCTCCTCTACCTCCTGACAGATACATAGTGATATATCCTGCAGACTATTACACCACTGACCTCTAGAGATCTGCAGAACATTGCCCCTCTACCTCTTGACAGATACATAGTGATATATCCTGCAGATTATTACACCACTGACCTCTCTACAGATCTGCAGAACATTGCTCCTCTACCTCCTGACAGATACATAGTGATATATCCTGCAGATTATTACACCACTGACCTCTCTACAGATCTGCAGAACATCGCTCCTCTACCTCCTGACAGATACATAGTGATATATCCTGCAGATTATTACACCCCTGACCTCTACAGATCTGCAGAACATCGCTCCTCTACCTCCTGACAGATACATAGTGATATATCCTGCAGATTATTACACCACTGACCTCTCTACAGATCTGCAGAACATCGCTCCTCTACCCCCTGACAGATACATAGTGATATATCCTGCAGATTATTACACCCCTGACCTCTCTACAGATCTGCAGAACATCGCTCCTCTACCTCCTGACAGATACATAGTGATATATGCTGCAGAGTATTACACCACTGACCTCTCTACAGATCTGCAGAACATCGCTCCTCTACCTCCTGACAGATACATAGTGATATATCCTGCAGATTATTACACCCCTGACCTCTCTACAGATCTGCAGAACATCGCTCCTCTACCTCCTGACAGATACATAGTGATATATCCTGCAGATTATTACACCACTGACCTCTCTAGAGATCCGCAGAACATTGCTCCTCTACCTCCTGACAGATACATAGTAATATATCCTGCAGATTATTACACCACTGACCTCTCTACAGATCTGCAGAACATTGCTCCTCTACCTCCTGACAGATACATAGTGATATATCCTGCAGATTATTACACCACTGTCCTCTCTACAGATCTGCAGAACATCGCTCCTCTACCTCCTGACAGATACATAGTGATATATCCTGCAGATTATTACACCACTGACCTCTCTACAGATCTGCAGATCATTGCTCCTCTACCTCCTGACAGATACATAGTGATATATCCTGCAGATTATTACACCACTGACCTCTCTACAGATCTGCAGAACATTGCTCCTCTACCTCCTGACAGATACATAGTGATATATCCTACAGATTATTACACCACTGACCTCTCTACAGATCTGCAGAACATTGCTCCTCTACCTCCTGACAGATACATAGTGATATATCCTGCAGATTATTACACCACTGACCTATCTACAGATCTGCAGAACATTGCTCCTCTACCTCCTGACAGATACATAGTGATATATCCTGCAGATTATTACACCACTGACCTCTCTACAGATCTGCAGAACATTGCTCCTCTACCTCCTGACAGATACATAGTGATATATCCTGCAGATTATTACACCACTGACCTATCTACAGATCTGCAGAACATTGCTCCTCTACCTCCTGACAGATACATAGTGATATATCCTGCAGATTATTACACCACTGACCTCTCTACAGATCTGCAGAACATTGCTCCTCTACCTCCTGACAGATACAGTGATATATCCTGCAGATTATTACACCACTGACCTCTCTACAGATCTGCAGAACATCCCTCCTCTACCTCCTGACAGATACATAGTGATATAGTCTGCAGATTATTACACCCCTGACCTCTCTACAGATCTGCAGAACATTGCTCCTCTACCACCTGACAGATACATAGTGATATATCCTGCAGATTATTACACCACTGACCTCTCTACAGATCTGCAGAACATCGCTCCTCTACCTCCTGACAGATACATAGTGATATATCCTGCAGATTATTACACCACTGACCTCTCTACAGATCTGCAGAACATTGCTCCTCTACCTCCTGACAGATACATAGTGATATATCCTGCAGATTATTACACCACTGACCTCTCTACAGATCTGCAGAACATTGCTCCTCTACCTCCTGACAGATACATAGTGATATATCCTGCAGATTATTACACCACTGACCTATCTACAGATCTGCAGAACATTGCTCCTCTACCTCCTGACAGATACATAGTGACATATCCTGCAGATTATTACACCACTGACCTCTCTACAGATCTGCAGAACATTGCTCCTCTACCTCCTGACAGATACATAGTGATATATCCTGCAGATTATTACACCACTGACCTCTCTACAGATCTGCAGAACATTGCTCCTCTACCTCCTGACAGATACATAGTGATATATCCTGCAGATTATTACACCACTGACCTCTCTACAGATCTGCAGAACATTGCTCCTCTACCTCCTGACAGATACATAGTGATATATCCTGCAGATTATTACACCACTGACCTCTCTACAGATCTGCAGATCATTGCTCCTCTACCTCCTGACAGATACATAGTGATATATCCTGCAGATTATTACACCACTGACCTCTCTACAGATCTGCAGAACATTGCTCCTCTACCTCCTGACAGATACATAGTGATATATCCTGCAGATTATTACACCACTGACCTCTCTACAGATCTGCAGAACATTGCTCCTCTACCTCCTGACAGATACATAGTGATATATCCTGCAGATTATTACACCACTGACCTCTCTACAGATCTGCAGAACATTGCTCCTCTACCTCCTGACAGATACATAGTGATATATCCTACAGATTATTACACCACTGACCTCTCTACAGATCTGCAGAACATTGCTCCTCTACCTCCTGACAGATACATAGTGATATATCCTGCAGATTATTACACCACTGACCTATCTACAGATCTGCAGAACATTGCTCCTCTACCTCCTGACAGATACATAGTGATATATCCTGCAGATTATTACACCACTGACCTCTCTACAGATCTGCAGAACATTGCTCCTCTACCTCCTGACAGATACATAGTGATATATCCTGCAGATTATTACACCACTGACCTCTCTACAGATCTGCAGAACATCGCTCCTCTACCTCCTGACAGATACATAGTGATATATCCTGCAGATTATTATACCACTGACCTCTCTACAGATCTGCAGAACATTGCTCCTCTACCTCCTGACAGATACATAGTGATATATCCTGCAGATTATTACACCACTGACCTATCTACAGATCTGCAGAACATTGCTCCTCTACCTCCTGACAGATACATAGTGATATATCCTGCAGATTATTACACCACTGACCTCTCTACAGATCTGCAGAACATTGCTCCTCTACCTCCTGACAGATACAGTGATATATCCTGCAGATTATTACACAACTGACCTCTCTACAGATCTGCAGAACATCCCTCCTCTACCTCCTGACAGATACATAGTGATATAGTCTGCAGATTATTACACCCCTGACCTCTCTACAGATCTGCAGAACATCGCTCCTCTACCTCCTGACAGATACATAGTGATATATCCTGCAGATTATTACACCACTGTCCTCTCTACAGATCTGCAGGACATTGCTCCTCTACCTCCTGACAGATACATAGTGATATATCCTGCAGATTATTACACCACTGACCTATCTACAGATCTGCAGAACATTGCTCCTCTACCTCCTGACAGATACATAGTGATATATCCTACAGATTATTACACCACTGACCTCTCTACAGATCTGCAGAACATCGCTCCTCTACCTCCTGACAGATACATAGTGATATATCCTGCAGATTATTACACCACTGACCTCTCTACAGATCTGCAGAGCATTGCTCATCTACCTCCTGACAGATACATAGTGATATATCCTGCAGATTATTACACCACTGACCTCTCTACAGATCTGCAGAACATTGCTCCTCCACCCCCTGACAGATACACAGTGATATATCCTACAGATTATTACACCACTGACCTCTCTACAGATCTGCAGAACATCGCTCCTCTACCTCCTGACAGATACATAGTGATATATCCTGCAGATTATTACACCACTGACCTCTCTACAGATCTGCAGAGCATTGCTCATCTACCTCCTGACAGATACATAGTGATATATCCTGCAGATTATTACACCACTGACCCCTCTACAGATCTGCAGAACATTGCTCCTCCACCTCCTGACAGATACATAGTGATATATTCTGCAGATTATTACACCACTGACCTCTCTACAGATCTGCAGAACATCGCTCCTCCACCTCCTGACAGATACATAGTGATATATCCTGCAGATTATTACACCACTGACCTCTCTACAGATCTGCAGAACATCGCTCCTCTACCTCCTGACAGATACATAGTGATATATCCTGCAGATTATTACACCACTGACCTCTCTACAGATCTGCAGAACATTGCTCCTCTACCTCCTGACAGATACATAGTGATATATCCTGCAGATTATTACACCACTGACCTCTCTACAGATCTGCAGAACATCGCTCCTCTACCTCCTGACAGATACATAGTGATATATCCTGCAGATTATTACACCTCTGACCTCTCTACAGATCTGCAGAACATTGCTCCTCTACCTCCTGACAGATACATAGTGATATATCCTGCAGATTATTACACCACTGACCTCTCTAGAGATCTGCAGAACATTGCTCCTCTACCTCCTGACAGATACATAGTGATATATCCTGCAGATTATTACACCACTGACCTCTCTACAGATCTGCAGAACATTGCTCCTCTACCTCCTGACAGATACATAGTGATATATCCTGCAGATTATTACACCACTGACCTATCTACAGATCTGCAGAACATTGCTCCTCTACCTCCTGACAGATACATAGTGATATATCCTGCAGATTATTACACCACTGTCCTCTACAGATCTGCAGAACATTGCTCCTCTACCTCCTGACAGATACATAGTGATATATCCTGCAGATTATTACACCACTGACCTATCTACAGATCTGCAGAACATTGCTCCTCTACCTCCTGACAGATACATAGTGATATATCCTACAGATTATTACACCACTGACCTCTCTACAGATCTGCAGAACATTGCTCCTCTACCTCCTGACAGATACATAGTGATATATCCTGCAGATTATTACACCACTGACCTCTCTACAGATCTGCAGAACATTGCTCCTCTACCTCCTGACAGATACATAGTGATATATCCTGCAGATTACTACACCACTGACCTCCCTACAGATCTGCAGAACATCGCTCCTCTACCTCCTGACAGATACATAGTGATATATCCTGCAGATATATATGAATACATGAAACTCTGTAACATGTTATTAGGGGACGGTGTCATCGCTCTCTCTCCACATTTGATTGGTCAGAGCCCACAAGACATCTATGACATCACACCAGGAAGCGCCCGACCACTCAGCACAATTATAGAGAGAAAATGCCCCTCTTCCCTCTTGCTGGGATCTCTCTGACTTGTCTATGTTGAGATCTGTACATCACGCCCAGTATAGTAGTTGTCAGAGGTTGTCAGCCTCTCACATTGCCCCCTACAGGCAGCCACATGCATTACACTTTAAGATGTATGAGGACATAGGTATGTGCTGCTCCGAGATAACATCACCCACAACCAGGGCCGGACTGGGACTTAAAATCAGCCCTGGCATTTATAAGCACACAGGCCCCCCGGAGGCCATACGCAGCCGCCAGTGTTGGGCTGGGACCACCTTTCATCTATACAGAACATGGGGGGATTTATTAAAACAGGTGTAAATGTAAGAGGAATAGTCCTGATCGCTCCAACTCCAACCAATCCCCTGCGTTCCCACGAGAATAACGAACATGCTCATTTTTCTAGAGGATTCTTTTTTTGTGGGGCAACCCACAAGCTGGACACATACTGCATTCATGCCACTCACAGCTAGGACTCATGCCCACTCACACCACGCACACATAGGACACATGCGCACGCACACCACTCACACCTAGGACTCATGCGCACGCACATTATTCATACCTAGGACACATGTGCACGCACACCACTCACATCTAGGACACATGTGCACGCACATCATTCATACCTAGGACACATGTGCACGCACACCACTCACATCTAGGACACATGCGCACGCACTTCACTCATACCTAGGACACATGCGCACGCACACCACTCACAGCTAGGACACATGCGCGCGCACACCACTCACACCTAGGACACATGCGCACACACACCACTCACACCTAGGACACATGCGCACACACAACTCAAACCTAGGACATATGCGTGCGCACACACCACTCAAACCTAGGACACATGCGCACGCACACCACTCACATCTAGGACACATGCGCACACACATCACTCACATCTAGAACACACGCACGCACACCACTCACACCTAGGACACATGTTGAACACACACTACTCACAACTGGCACAGATGCTGCACACACCACTTACACACTAGACACATACCGCGCACACACACCACACAAATGCTAAACACAAACCTCACATAACACTTACACACTAGACCTATACCACACATACCACTCACACTGAAAACAACACGCACACAAATGCCACTAATACATTATAAGAAGACACAAAACTCACACAAATGCATACTTGTGCTCAGGGGCAGTAGAAAGAGCAAGCCCATCACTGATTGGCAAATGCTCAGCCAACCAGCATTAGGTGATTCGTATATGCAGACCGGGCAGGTACGGATTCTCCTTTTCCTCTGCGGCGCCAGAGACGTGCGCTAATGAGCGAGCCGTCAGTGCAGAAAACAAGTCTAGAGCTGATTATCTGCGGCTCGGCCAACAAGCGCTGTACTTCATTTCTGCGGCGCTCCTTCCCATCACTGCAGAGTACGCAGCAATAATCTCGGAAAGATGTGGTTATAAACACCGGGAGGCAGCAGTTATTGTAATGTTGGCGCTTGTGTTCACCACTGCCCGCAGGGCCGATTCCAGCTTTTCTGCTGCCTGAGGCGAAAATTTAAGTGGCGCCCCCCAGATTTTGATTGACACCCCCCTGGCTGTTCTACATCACTAGCAGCCTCCTCCAACTCCTGCGGATGCGCCGTTGCCTTGTACTGGCATGTGCGGGGCAGCCGGGCAGAGTACACCTCGCTGAGCAGTGTGTGCCCAAGTAGTACAAGGCAATGGCGCATCCGAGAAACTTGGAGGAGACTGGTAGTGATGTATAACAGCCGGCGGGATGTCAATCAAACATGGGAAGGTGGGTTTGGAAGCAGGACTATGTGACTCATCAGAATAGCGGCACCGCCCCATGACCCTTTAATGAGTAATTAGCATATAGAGTTTGCGCCGGTTTAAAAGTGGATTTTATAGATTTTTCTGCATCTGAAAAAAACATCCAGGGGAATATTGTCAGGTCACATGTTACCACATGGTGGCGGTTCAAGGGGTTAAAACTACCAGACAGGTTCCCATGAAATATACAATGAATTGAGAACAATTCCATCTGCCTGCAATTTTCTTATTATAAATATATCCTATATAATTACAGCTCCAGAACCAAGTTCATACATATATACAGCACCAGAACCGAGCTCAGTACATATATACAGTACCAGAACAAAGCTCAATACATATATACAGCACCAGAACAGAGCACAGTACATATATACAGTACCAGAACCAACCTCAGTACATAAATACAGCACCAGAACCGAGCTCAGTACATATAGACAGTACCAGAACCAATCTCAGTACATATATACAGTACTAGAACCAAGCTCAATACATATATACAGTGCCAGAACCAACCTCAGTACATAAATACAGCACCAGAACCAAGCTCAGTACATATATACATCCCCAGAACCAAGCTCAGTACATATATACATCCCCAGAACCGAGCTCAATACATATATACAGCACCAGAACCTTGCTCATTACATATATACAGTACCAGAACCAATCTCAGTACATAAATATAGCACCAGCACAAATACAGCTCAATTTAGTACTACCCCTGCCGTATGGGTTTGTGCGGCGTAAAACTACAGCTCCCCTGTAGATAGTGCGCCACATGTAGCCTCCCCTATAGAATGTGCCCCACATATAGCTCCCCTTTATATCTTGCCCCACATATAGCCCCCCGTAGTGTCCCACATATAGCCTCCCCTGTAGACTGTGTCCTACATATAGCCTCCCCCCGTACATAATGCCACTCACAATTTTAAGTGAAAAAAAAACAACATTACATAAGGCCACATATAAAGACTCCCCTATATATAGTGCCCCACATAAAGCCCCCCTTAGTGTCCCACATATAGCCTCTCCTGTAGACTGTGTCCCACATATAGCTCTCCCCTGTAGATAATGCCACTCACACTTTTAAGTAGAAAAAAAACCAAAACTTTACATCCTCACCTTGATCCCGTGCCCACGCCGTCCTGTGTCAATGCAGGTCTGCTGGGGCTGAACGACGGTGTTGATCGGCTGGGCAGAATGACTTGCCCCGTCAATCAGCGCCTTTCAAAAATGGATGCGGCGTGATGACGTCATCGCGCCACTAGAGTCATTGAAAGTTGCTGATTGGCAGAGCAAGTCATTCTGCCCTGCCAATCAACGTCATTGTAAGGCAGGTACAATTAGCGCAGGAGGGGATGGTGGCGGCTGGTTTCAGTGGTGCCGCCACCCACTCAGAGAGGCAGCAGGCCACCGGCACTAATTGTTTGGGCGGCCACTGTTTACCGGCCCATCTGGCATTTGCCAGAACTGCCAGATGGCCAGTCCGGCCTTGCCCACAACCACAGTAATAAACTGTTCCCCATTACCCATGCAAAATTTGCTGAGCTGTAGTACCAGGAACAGGCACATCCATATGTATGGCGCTGTTCCTGAATAAAAGATGAAGAGGCTGCGTAGACCCCTGCAAATTATGGCCAATGTCCGAGACAACCCCTAGGAGCAGGCCCGGTGAATAGAGGATCAGTGAAGAGGCACGGAGCCATGAGTAGTAGCTGTCATCTCTCGCCGGAGGCTGTGAACATGATCTGGTCCAGGAGACTGCATTGCTGCCTCTCATATTTATAACCCTCACACTAATTGACCGGTCTGGTATGCTGGGGATTGTAGTTCTCCCTGAGATAATGTCGCAGGTAGAAATGAGTGAAATGATTCTACACAAATAGAATTTATTACGAATTTCCCAAAAGTTCTTGATTACAGTCAATGCAAATTTTTTACGACTCTTCCCACATGAATTCACTCAAAATGGCAGCCACCGTTTTACAGATCAGAAGAAAAAAGAAAGACAGAAAAGAAGGATCACATGACTTGGGGCGGTCTGGGGTGCTACCCCACAATGGCTTGCAGGCTGTCTTTGCTCTAGCACAACCAATCATGAGGGGTATAGGTGTGCATCGCGGTTGCAGCTTTATGGGGATACAGAGAGGAGGGAGAGGATGTCAGAGAGTGAGAGAGGACGTCAGACAGATAGTTAAAGAGAGAGAGGATGTCAGACAGAGAGTGAGAGATGGTAAAACACAGAATACAGAAAGGAGAGAGAGAGCGTCACACAGAGAGAGTGAAAGAGAGAGAGGATATCAGACAGAGAGTGAAAGAGAGAGAGGATGTCAGACAGAGAGTGAGAGATAGTAACAAATAGAATACAGATAGACCGTGGATGAGTGTCAGTGAGTGTGTTTCATAGTAAGAAGAGAATAGAGAGTTAGATTTACAATAATTTGATGGAGAAATTTTAGAGAGAACTAGTAGTCAGTCAGGGTCAGTGTGTTAGACAGGCAGCCATTGCTGTGAGTGAGTGCTGCTGCAGCTATACAAGTCTTACATTCATTTGTGAATTACTGATCTTCATCACATTATTCCCTAATCTTCAATAATGTTAGTTTAGAGTGTCCTACACGACATTTCAGGGCAATTGGGGCATTTTCAATTCGCAATAAGTTTATTTGTACCGAAACAAATCTGACGGCCAGTTCGATAGAATCGGATCCGAAATGAATTTCAGGAAATTCGCTCATCTCTAATTGAAGAGTCTCTGTGTGAATCCACTGGTTCAGCAGCATTGTGTTCTTGCAGCAACGTGTAGTCAGCACCAGAGCAGCCTATAATAAACTGACCGGTGATTATACCACATGTAACCCCCGCCATAGTGAGCAAACTGGTGAGAAACTGGAAGGAAACACCCCACCACCCACAAGTGGATGAGTAACTTTAGGCAATGCTGCCCCCTGCTGGTCATTGGTCCACATTACATGCTTAGCTTAATTTTATATTAAAGGGAAATTAAACTCTCAGAAAACTTCTGACATGTCATAGTGACATGTCAGAAGTTTTGATCAGTGGGGGTCCGAGCACTGAGACCCCCACCGATCGCTGTAACGAATCGGCAGAAGCGCTCGGGTGAGCGATGAGCTGCTTCGTTTCTGATCGGCTTTTCTCCCAAAGCCGATGTAACTGTGTACAGACTTAATAGAAACTTCTATGAGCCTGTACGCCATTACATCGGCTTTCCGAATAAAGCTGATCAGAAACTAAGTAGCTCAGCGCTTACCCGAGGGTTTCTGCCGCTTCGTTTTAGCGATCGGTGGGGGTGTCAGTGCTCGGACTCCCACTGATCAAAACTTCTGACATATCAGAAGTTTTCTTAAAGTTTAGTTACCAATTAAGATCTTGCAAGCAACACTGACACCTGGTGGTCATTGGTCCACATTACATGCTCAGTTTGTTTTTGTTTTTTTTAATTAAAGGAACTGCACAGTTTAGAAAACCCATTTCTAAAAACCCTGTTAGGGAATTATAAGTTATTAGGGTGGTCCTCTATTCAGGAGCCTTAGCTTTTGGCCAAAGTGGAAATCGTTTGTATAGAGAGTAACTCACTCCATTCATTTAAAAAAAAAAAAAACTTACTGTGTAATGCTTAATGTCTCCTGTGGTGGTGCTGCAAGGAAATTAAACACTTACGTAGAACCACTTTAAGGCCTATTTTTACACAGTGCAGCAGTGATGCAGTTTTTTTATGCAGTTTTTCTGCCATAACCAGAAGTGGATCCTATAGGAAGGAGAAGTATAGAAGAAAGATTCAACTTCTGCTCTTTTATTTAATCCACTCCTTGTTGTGACTTTAAAACTGCATTGAAACTGCACTGGATCCTGTAGGAAACTCTGACACCTGGTGGTCATTCATCCAGATTCTGGGCTTTATTTTCTATTAGGATCCTGGGGTAACACTGACACCAGGTGGTCATTCGTCCACATTACATGTTAGACTTTATATTAGACTACTGCAGGTTACATAGACACCTGGATGAACTATGTAACATAAAGCTAAACAGGTAATGTAGACCAAAAATCACCAGATGTCAGTGTTATCTGAAGAACCCTAATATAAAATAAAGCCAAGCATGTAATGTGGGCCAATGACCACCAGGTGTCAGGGTTATATCCAGGACCCTAATATAAAATAAAGCCAAGCATGTAATGTGGGCCAATGACTACCAGGTGTCAAGGTTATATCCAGGACCCTAATATAAAATAAACCCAAGCATGTAATGTGGGCCAATGACCACCAGGTGTCAAGGTTATATCCAGGACCCTAATATAAAATAAAACCAAGCACGAAATGTGGGCCAATGACCACCAGGTGTCAGGGTTATATCCAGGACCCTAATATAAAATAAAGCCAAGCATGTAATGTGGGCCAATAACCACCAGGTGTCAGAGTTATATCCAGGACCCTAATATAAAATAAAGCCAAGCATGTAATTTGGGCCAATGACCACCAGGTGTCAGGGTTATATCCAGGATCCTAATATAAAATAAAGCCAAGCATGAAATGAGGGCCAATGACCACCAGGTGTTATGGTTATATCCAGGACCCTAATATAAAATAAAGCCAAGCATGTCATGTGGACCAATGTCCACCAGGTGTGAGGGTTATATCCAGGATCCTAATATAAAATAAAGCCAAGCATGTAATGTGGGCCAATGACCACCAGGTGTCAGGGTTATATCCAGAACCCTAATATAAAATAAAGCCAAGCATGTAATGTGGACCAATGTCCACCAGGTGTCAGGGTTATATCCAGGATCCTAATATAAAATAAAGCCAAGCATGTCATGTGGGCCAATGACCACCAGGTGTCAGGGTTATATCCAGAACCCTAATATAAAATAAAGCCAAGCATGTAATGTGGGCCAATGACCACCAGGTGTCAGGGTTATATCTAGGACCCTAATATAAAATAAAGCCAAGCATGTAATGTGGGCCAATGACCACCAGGTATCACGGTTATATCCAGGATCCTAATATAAAATAAAGCCAAGCATGTAATGAGGGCCAATGACCACCAGGTGTTATGGTTAAATCCAGGACCCTAAAATAAAATAAAGCCAAGCATGTAATGTGGGCCAATGACCACCAGGTGTCAGGGTTATATACAGGACCCTTATATAAAATAAAGCCAAGCATGTAATGTGGGCCATTAACCACCAGGTGTCAGGATTATATCCAGGACCCTAATATAAAATAAAACCAAGCATGTAATATGGGCCAATGACCACCAGGTGTCATGGTTATATCCTGGACCCTAATATAAAATAAAGCCAAGCGTGTAATGTGGACCAATGTCCACCAGGTGTCAGGGTTATATCCAGGACCATAATATAAAATAAAGCCAAGCATGTAATGTGGGCCAATGACCACCAGCTGTCAGGGTTATATCCAGGATCCTAATATAAAATAAAGCCAAGCATGTAATGTGGGCCAATGACCACCAGGTGTCATGTTTATATCCAGGACCCTAATATAAAATAAAGCCAAGCATGTAATGTGGACCAATGACCACCAGGTGTCAGGGTTATATCCAGGACCCTAATATAAAATAAAGCCAAGCATGTAATGTGGGCCAATGACCACCAGGTGTCAGGGTAATATCCAGGACCCTAATATAGAATAAAGCCAAGCATGTAATGTGGGCCAATGACCACAAGGTGTCAGAGTTATATCCAGGACCCTAATATAAAATAAAGCCAAGCATGTAATGTGGGCCAATGACCACCAGGTGTCAGAGTTATATCCAGGACCCTAATATAAAATAAAGCCAAGCACGTAATGTGGGCCAATGACCAACAGGTGTCAGGGTTATATCCAGGACCATAATATAATTAAAGCCAAGCATGTAATATGTGCCAATGACCACCAGGTGTCAGGATTATACCAAGGACCATAATATAATTAAAGCCAAGCATGTAATATGTGCCAATGACCACAAGGTGTCAGGGTTATATCCAGAACCCTAATATAACATAAAGCCAAGCATGAAATGTGGCCCAATGACCACCAGGTATCAGGGTTTTATCCAGGACCCTAATATAAAATAAAGCCAAGCATGTGATGTGGGCCATTAACCACCAGGTGTCAGGGTTATATCCTGGACCCTAATATAAAATAAAGCCAAGCATGAAATGTGGCCCAATGACCACCAGGTGTCAGGGTTATATCCAGGACCATAATATAAAATAAAGCCAAGCATGAAATGTGGGCCAATGACCACCAGCTGTCAGGGTTATATCCAGGACCCTAATATAAAATAAAGCCAAGCATGTAATGTGGGCCAATGACCACCAGGTGTCAGAGTTATATCCAGGGCCCTAATATAAAATAAAGCCAACTATGTAATGTGGGCCAATGACCACCAGGTGTCAGGGTTATATCCAGGACCCTAATATAAAATAAAGCCAAGCATGTAATGTGGGCCAATAACCACCAGGTGTCAGAGTTATATCCAGGACCCTAATATAAAATAAAGCCAAGCATGTAATTTGGGCCAATGACCACCAGGTGTCAGGGTTATATCCAGGACCCTAATATAAAATAAAGCCACGCATGTAATGTGGGCCAATGACCACCAGGTGTCAGGGTTATATCCAGGATCCTAATATAAAATAAAGCCAAGCATGAAATGAGGGCCAATGACCACCAGGTGTTATGGTTATATCCAGGACCCTAATATAAAATAAAGCCAAGCATGTCATGTGGACCAATGTCCACCAGGTGTGAGGGTTATATCCAGGATCCTAATATAAAATAAAGCCAAGCATGTAATGTGGGCCAATGACCACCAGGTGTCAGGGTTATATCCAGAACCCTAATATAAAATAAAGCCAAGCATGTAATGTGGACCAATGTCCACCAGGTGTCAGGGTTATATCCAGGATCCTAATATAAAATAAAGCCAAGCATGTCATGTGGGCCAATGACCACCAGGTGTCAGGGTTATATCCAGAACCCTAATATAAAATAAAGCCAAGCATGTAATGTGGGCCAATGACCACCAGGTGTCAGGGTTATATCTAGGACCCTAATATAAAATAAAGCCAAGCATGTAATGTGGGCCAATGACCACCAGGTATCAGGGTTATATCCAGGATCCTAATATAAAATAAAGCCAAGCATGTAATGAGGGCCAATGACCACCAGGTGTTATGGTTATATCCAGGACCCTAAAATAAAATAAAGCCAAGCATGTAATGTGGGCCAATGACCACCAGGTGTCAGGGTTATATACAGGACCCTTATATAAAATAAAGCCAAGCATGTAATGTGGGCCATTAACCACCAGGTGTCAGGGTTATATCCAGGACCCTAATATAAAATAAAACCAAGCATGTAATGTGGGCCAATGACCACCAGGTGTCATGGTTATATCCTGGACCCTAATATAAAATAAAGCCAAGCGTGTAATGTGGACAAATGTCCACCAGGTGTCAGGGTTATATCCAGGACCATAATATAAAATAAAGCCAAGCATGTAATGTGGGCCAATGACCACCAGCTGTCAGGGTTATATCCAGGATCCTAATATAAAATAAAGCCAAGCATGTAATGTGGGCCAATGACCACCAGGTGTCATGTTTATATCCAGGACCCTAATATAAAATAAAGCCAAGCATGTAATGTGGACCAATGACCACCAGGTGTCAGGGTTATATCCAGGACCCTAATATAAAATAAACCCAAGCATGTAATGTGGGCCAATGACCACCAGGTGTCAGGGTTATATCCAGGACCCTAATATAAAATAAGGCCAAGCATTTAATAAGGGCCAATGACCACCAGGTGTCAGGGTAATATCCAGGACCCTAATATAGAATAAAGCCAAGCATGTAATGTGGGCCAATGACCACAAGGTGTCAGAGTTATATCCAGGACCCTAATATAAAATAAAGCCAAGCATGTAATGTGGGCCAATGACCACCAGGTGTCAGAGTTATATCCAGGACCCTAATATAAAATAAAGCCAAGCACGTAATGTGGGCCAATGACCAACAGGTGTCAGGGTTATATCCAGGACCATAATATAATTAAAGCCAAGCATGTAATATGTGCCAATGACCACCAGGTGTCAGGATTATACCAAGGACCATAATATAATTAAAGAGGCTCTGTCACCAGATTTTGCAACCCCTATCTGCTATTGCAGCAGATCGGCGCTGCAATGTAGATTACAGTAACGTTTTTATTTTTAAAAAACGAGCATTTTTGGCCAAGTTATGACCATTTTTGTAGTTATGCAAATGAGGCTTGCAAAAGTCCAAGTGGGTGTGTTTAAAAGTAAAAGTCCAAGTGGGTGTGTATTATGTGCGTACATCGGGGCGTTTTTAATACTTTCACTAGCTGGGCGCTCTGATGAGAAGTAACATCCCCTTCTCTTCAGAACGCCCAGCTTGTGACAGTGCAGATCTGTGACGTCACTCACAGGTCCTGCATCGTGACGGCCACATCGGCACCAGAGGCTTCAGTTGATTCTGCAGCAGCATCAGCGTTTGCAGGTAAGATCGACTTACCTGCAAACGCTGATGCTGCTGCAGAATCAACTGTAGCCTCTGGTGCCGATGTGGCCGTCACGATGCAGGACCTGTGAGTGACGTCACAGATCTGCACTGTCAGAAGCTGGGCGTTCTTTAGAGAAGAGGATGTTACTTCTTTTCAGAGCGCCCAGCTAGTGAAAGTATTAAAAACGCCCCGATGTACGCACATAATACACACCCACTTGGACTTTTAAACACACCCACTTGGACTTTTGCAAGCCTCATTTGCATAACTACAAAAATGGTCATAACTTGGCCAAAAATGCTCGTTTTTTAAAAATAAAAACGTTACTGTAATCTACATTGCAGCGCCTATCTGCTGCAATAGCAGATAGGGGTTGCAAAATCTGGTGACAGAGCCTCTTTAAAGCCAAGCATGTAATATGTGCCAATGACCACAAGGTGTCAGGGTTATATCCAGAACCCTAATATAACATAAAGCCAAGCATGTAATGTGGGCCAATGACCACTAGGTGTCAGGGTTTAATCCAGGACCCTAATATAAAATAAAGCCAAGCATGAAATGTGGCCCAATGACCACCAGGTATCAGGGTTTTATCCAGGACCCTAATATAAAATAAAGCCAAGCATGTGATGTGGGCCATTAACCACCAGGTGTCAGGGTTATATCCTGGACCCTAATATAAAATAAAGCCAAGCATGAAATGTGGCCCAATGACCACCAGGTGTCAGGGTTATATCCAGGACCATAATATAAAATAAAGCCAAGCATGTAATGTGGGCCAATGACCACCAGGTGTCAGAGTTATATCCAGGGCCCTAATATAAAATAAAGCCAAGCATGTAATGTGGGCCAATGACCACCAGGTGTCAGGGTTATATCCAGGACTCTAATATAAAATAAAGCCAAGCATGTAATGTGGGCCAATGACCACCAGGTGTCAGGGTTATATCCAGGATCCTAATATAAAATAAAGCCAAGCATGTAATTTGGGCCAATGACCACCAGGTGTCATGGTTATATCCAGGACCCTAATATAAAATAAAGCCAAGCATGTAATGTGGACCAATGTCCACCAGGTGTCAGGGTTATATCCAGGACCATAATATAAAATAAAGCCAAGCATGTAATGTGGGCCAATGACCACCAGCTGTCAGGGTTATATCCAGGACCCTAATATAAAATAAAGCCAAGCATGTAATGTGGGCTAATGACCACCAGGTGTCAGAGTTATATCTAGGGCCCTAATATAAAATAAAGCCAAGCATGTAATGTGGGCCAATGACCACCAGGTGTCAGGGTTATATCCAGGACCCTAATATAAAATAAAGCCACGCATGTAATGTGGGCCAATGACCACCAGGTGTCATGGTTATATCCAGGACCCTAATATAAAATAAAGCCAAGCATGTAATGTGGGCCAATGACCACCAGGTGTCAGAGTTATATCTAGGGCCCTAATATAAAATAAAGCCAAGCATGTAATGTGGGCCAATGACCACCAGGTGTCAGGGTTATATCCAGGACCCTAATATAAAATAAAGCCACGCATGTAATGTGGGCCAATGACCACCAGGTGTCATGGTTATATCCAGGACCCTAATATAAAATAAAGCCAAGCATGTAATGTGGACCAATGTCCACCAGGTGTCAAGGTTATATCCAGGACCCTAATATAAAATAAAACCAAGCACGAAATGTGGGCCAATGACCACCAGGTGTCAGGGTTATATCCAGGACCCTAATATAAAATAAAGCCAAGCATTTAATAAGGGCCAATGACCACCAGGTGTCAGGGTAATATCCAGGACCCTAATATAAAATAAAGCCAAGCATGTAATGTGGGCCAATGACCACAAGGTGTCAGAGTTATATCCAGGACCCTAATATAAAATAAAGCCAAGCATGTAATGTGGGCCAATGACCACCAGGTGTCAGAGTTATATCCAGGACCCTAATATAAAATAAAGCCAAGCACGTAATGTGGGCCAATGACCACCAGGTGTCAGGATTATACCAAGGACCATAATATAATTAAAGCCAAGCATGTAATATGTGCCAATTACCACCAGGTGTCAGGGTTTTATCCAGGACCCTAATATAAAATAAAGCCAAGCATGTAATGTGGGCCAATGACCACTAGGTGTCAGGGTTTAATCCAGGACCCTAATATAAAATAAAGCCAAGCATGAAATGTGGCCCAATGACCACCAGGTGTCAGGGTTATATCCAGGACCCTAATATAAAATAAAGCCACGCATGTAATGTGGGCCAATGACCACCAGGTGTCAGGGTTATATCCAGGATCCTAATATAAAATAAAGCCAAGCATGTAATATGGGCCAATGACCGCCAGGTGTCAGGGTTATATCCAGGACCCTAATATAAAATAAAGCCAAGCATGTAATGTGGGCCAATGACCACCAGGTATCATGGTTATATCCTGGACCCTAATATAAAATAAAGCCAAGCGTGTAATGTGGGCCAATGACCACCAGCTGTCAGGGTTATATCCAGGACCCAAATATAAAATAAAGCCAAACATGTAGTGTGGGCCAATGACCACCAGGGGTCAGGGTTATATCCTGGACCCTAATATAAAATAAAGCCAAGCATGTAATGTGGGCCAATGACCACCAGGTGTCAGGGTTATATCCAGGACCCTAATATAAAATAAAGCCAAGCGTGTAATGTGGACCAATGACCACCAGGTGTCAGGGTTATATCCAGGATCCTAATATAAAATAAAGGCAAGCATGTAATGTGGGCCAATGACCATCAGGTGTCAGGGTTATATCCAGGACCCTAATATAAAATAAAGCCAAGCATGTAATGTGGGCCAATGACCACCAGGTGTCATGGTTATATCCAGGACCCTAATATAAAATAAAGCCAAGCATGTAATGTGGGCAATGACCACCAGGTGTCAGGGTTATATCCAGGACCCTAATATAAAATAAAGCCAAACATGTATTGTGGGCCAATGACCACCAGGTGTCAGGGTTATATCCAGGACCCTAATATAAAATAAAGCCACGCATGTAATGTGGGCCAATGACCACCAGGTGTCATGGTTATATCCAGGACCCTAATATAAAATAAAGCCAAGCATGTAATGTGGGCCAATGACCACCAGGTGTCAGGGTTATATCCAGGACCCTAATATAAAATAAAGCCAAACATGTATTGTGGGCCAATGACCACCTGGTGTCAGGATTATACCCAGGACCCTAATATAAAATAAAGCGAAGCATGTAATGTGGGCCAATGACCACCAGGTGTCAGGGTTATATCCAACAACCTAATATAAAATAAAGCCCAGCATATAATGTGTGTCAATGACCACCAGGTGTCATCGTTATATCCAGGACCCTAATATAAAATAAAGCCAAGCATGTAATGTAGACCAATGACCACCAGGTGTCAGGGTTATATCCAGGACCCTAATATAAAATAAAGCCAAGCATGTAATGTGGGCCAATGACCACCAAGTTTTAGGGTTATATCCAGGTCCCTAATATAAAATAAAGCCACGCATGTAATGTGGGCCAATGACCACCAGGTGTCAGGGTTATATCCAGGATCCTAATATAAAATAAAGCCAAGCATGTAATATGGGCCAATGACCGCCAGGTGTCAGGGTTATATCCAGGACCCTAATATAAAATAAAGCCAAGCATGTAATGTGGGCCAATGACCACCAGGTATCATGGTTATATCCTGGACCCTAATATAAAATAAAGCCAAGCGTGTAATGTGGGCCAATGACCACCAGCTGTCAGGGTTATATCCAGGACCCAAATATAAAATAAAGCCAAACATGTAGTGTGGGCCAATGACCACCAGGGGTCAGGGTTATATCCTGGACCCTAATATAAAATAAAGCCAAGCATGTAATGTGGGCCAATGACCACCAGGTGTCAGGGTTATATCCAGGACCCTAATATAAAATAAAGCCAAGCGTGTAATGTGGACCAATGACCACCAGGCGTCAGGGTTATATCCAGGACCCTAATATAAAATAAAGCCAAGCATGTAATGTGGGCCAATGACCACCAGGTGTCAGGGTTATATCCAGGACCCTAATATAAAATAAAGCCAAACATGTATTGTGGGCCAATGACCACCAGGTGTCAGGGTTATATCCAGGACCCTAATATAAAATAAAGCCACGCATGTAATGTGGGCCAATGACCACCAGGTGTCATGGTTATATCCAGGACCCTAATATAAAATAAAGCCAAGCATGTAATGTGGGCCAATGACCACCAGGTGTCAGAGTTATATCCAGGACCCTAATATAAAATAAAGCCAAGCACGTAATGTGGGCCAATGACCACCAGGTGTCAGGATTATACCAAGGACCATAATATAATTAAAGCCAAGCATGTAATATGTGCCAATTACCACCAGGTGTCAGGGTTTTATCCAGGACCCTAATATAAAATAAAGCCAAGCATGTAATGTGGGCCAATGACCACTAGGTGTCAGGGTTTAATCCAGGACCCTAATATAAAATAAAGCCAAGCATGAAATGTGGCCCAATGACCACCAGGTGTCAGGGTTATATCCAGGACCCTAATATAAAATAAAGCCAAGCATGTAATATGGGCCAATGACCGCCAGGTGTCAGGGTTATATCCAGGACCCTAATATAAAATAAAGCCAAGCATGTAATGTGGGCCAATGACCACCAGGTATCATGGTTATATCCTGGACCCTAATATAAAATAAAGCCAAGCGTGTAATGTGGGCCAATGACCACCAGCTGTCAGGGTTATATTCAGGACCCAAATATAAAATAAAGCCAAACATGTAGTGTGGGCCAATGACCACCAGGGGTCAGGGTTATATCCTGGACCCTAATATAAAATAAAGCCAAGCATGTAATGTGGGCCAATGACCACCAGGTGTCAGGGTTATATCCAGGACCCTAATATAAAATAAAGCCAAGCGTGTAATGTGGACCAATGACCACCAGGCGTCAGGGTTATATCCAGGACCCTAATATAAAATAAAGCCAAGCATGTAATGTGGGCCAATGACCACCAAGTGTCATGGTTATATCCAGGACCCTAATATAAAATAAAGCCAAGCATGTAATGTGGGCCAATGACCACCAGGTGTCAGGGTTATATCCAGGACCCTAATATAAAATAAAGCCAAACATGTATTGTGGGCCAATGACCACCAGGTGTCAGGGTTATATCCAGGACCCTAATATAAAATAAAGCCACGCATGTAATGTGGGCCAATGACCACCAGGTGTCATGGTTATATCCAGGACCCTAATATAAAATAAAGCCAAGCATGTAATGTGGGTCAATGACCACCAGGTGTCAGGGTTATATCCAGGACCCTAATATAAAATAAAGCCAAACATGTATTGTGGGCCAATGACCACCTGGTATCAGGATTATACCCAGGACCCTAATATAAAATAAAGCGAAGCATATAATGTGTGTCAATGACCACCAGGTGTCATCGTTATATCCAGGACCCTAATATAAAATAAAGCCAAGCATGTAATGTAGACCAATGACCACCAGGTGTCAGGGTTATATCCAGGACCCTAATATAAAATAAAGCCAAGCATGTAATGTGGGCCAATGACCACCAAGTTTTAGGGTTATATCCAGGTCCCTAATATAAAATAAAGCCAAGCATGTAATGTGGGCCAATGACCACCAGGTGTCAGGGTTATACCCAGGACCCTAGCATAAAATAAAGCCAAGCATGTAATTTGGGCCAATGACCACCAGGTGTCAGGGTTATATCCAGGACCCTAATATAAAATAAAGCCAAGCGTGTAATGTGGACCAATGACCACCAGGTGTCAGGGTTATATCCAGGAACCTAATATAAAATAAAGCCAAGCATGTAATGTAGACCAATGACCACCAGGTGTCAGGGTTATATCCAGGACCCTAATATAAAATAAAGCCAAGCATGTAATGTGGGCCAATGACCACCAAGTTTTAGGGTTATATCCAGGTCCCTAATATAAAATAAAGCCAAGCATGTAATGTGGGCCAATGAGCACCAGCTGTCAGGGTTTTATCCAGGACCCTAATATAAAATAAAGCCAAATATGTAATGTGGGCCAATGACCACCAGGTGTCAGGGTTATATCCAGGACCCTAATATAAAATAAAGCGAAACATATAATGTGGGCCAATGACCACCAGGTGTCAGGGTTATATCCAGGACCCTAATATAAAATAAAGCCAAACATGTAATGTGGGCCAATGACCACCAGGTGTCAGGGTTATATCCAGGACCCTAATATAAAATAAAGAGAAGCATGTAATATGGGCCAATGACCACCATGTGTCAGGGTTATATCCAACAACCTAACATAAAATAAAGCCCAGCATATAATGTGTGTCAATGACCACCAGGTGTCATCGTTATATCCAGGACCCTAATATAAAATAAAGCCAAGCGTGTAATGCGGACCAATGACCACCAGGTGTCAGGGTTATATCCAGGAACCTAATATAAAATAAAGCCAAGCATGTAATGTAGACCAATGACCACCAGGTGTCAGGGTTATATCCAGGACCCTAATATAAAATAAAGCCAAACATGTAATGTGGGCCAATGACCACTAGGTGTCAGGGTTATATCCAGGACCCTAATATAAAATAAAGCGAAGCATGTAATGTGGGCCAATGACCACCATGTGTCAGGGTTATATCCAACAACCTAACATAAAATAAAGCCCAGCATATAATGTGTGTCAATGACCACCAGGTGTCATCGTTATATCCAGGACCCTAATATAAAATAAAGCCAAGCATGTAATGTGGGCCAATGACCACCAAGTTTTATGGTTATATCCAGGTTCCTAATATAAAATAAAGCCAAGCATGTAATTTGGGACAATGACAACCAGGTGTCAGGGTTATATCCAGGACCCTAATATAAAATAAAGCCAAGCGTGTAATGTGGACCAATGACAACCAGGTGTCAGGGTTATATCTAGGACCCTAATATAAAATAAAGCCAAGCATGTAATGTGGGCCAATGACCACCAGGTATCAGGGTTATATCCAGGATCCTAATATAAAATAAAGCCAAGCATGTAATGAGGGCCAATGACCACCAGGTGTTATGGTTATATCCAGGACCCTAAAATAAAATAAAGCCAAGCATGTAATGTGGGCCAATGACCACCAGGTGTCAGGGTTATATACAGGACCCTTATATAAAATAAAGCCAAGCATGTAATGTGGGCCATTAACCACCAGGTGTCAGGGTTATATCCAGGACCCTAATATAAAATAAAACCAAGCATGTAATGTGGGCCAATGACCACCAGGTGTCATGGTTATATCCTGGACCCTAATATAAAATAAAGCCAAGCGTGTAATGTGGACAAATGTCCACCAGGTGTCAGGGTTATATCCAGGACCATAATATAAAATAAAGCCAAGCATGTAATGTGGGCCAATGACCACCAGCTGTCAGGGTTATATCCAGGATCCTAATATAAAATAAAGCCAAGCATGTAATGTGGGCCAATGACCACCAGGTGTCATGTTTATATCCAGGACCCTAATATAAAATAAAGCCAAGCATGTAATGTGGACCAATGACCACCAGGTGTCAGGGTTATATCCAGGACCCTAATATAAAATAAACCCAAGCACGTAATGTGGGCCAATGACCACCAGGTGTCAGGGTTATATCCAGGACCCTAATATAAAATAAGGCCAAGCATTTAATAAGGGCCAATGACCACCAGGTGTCAGGGTTATATCCAGGACCCTAATATAGAATAAAGCCAAGCATGTAATGTGGGCCAATGACCACCAGGTGTCAGGGTAATATCCAGGACCCTAATATAGAATAAAGCCAAGCATGTAATGTGGACCAATGACCACAAGGTGTCAGAGTTATATCCAGGACCCTAATATAAAATAAAGCCAAGCATGTAATGTGGGCCAATGACCACCAGGTGTCAGAGTTATATCCAGGACCCTAATATAAAATAAAGCCAAGCACGTAATGTGGGCCAATGACCAACAGGTGTCAGGGTTATATCCAGGACCATAATATAATTAAAGCCAAGCATGTAATATGTGCCAATGACCACCAGGTGTCAGGATTATACCAAGGACCATAATATAATTAAAGCCAAGCATGTAATATGTGCCAATGACCACAAGGTGTCAGGGTTATATCCAGAACCCTAATATAACATAAAGCCAAGCATGTAATGTGGGCCAATGACCACTAGGTGTCAGGGTTTAATCCAGGACCCTAATATAAAATAAAGCCAAGCATGAAATGTGGCCCAATGACCACCAGGTATCAGGGTTTTATCCAGGACCCTAATATAAAATAAAGCCAAGCATGTGATGTGGGCCATTAACCACCAGGTGTCAGGGTTATATCCTGGACCCTAATATAAAATAAAGCCAAGCATGAAATGTGGCCCAATGACCACCAGGTGTCAGGGTTATATCCAGGACCATAATATAAAATAAAGCCAAGCATGTAATGTGGGCCAATGACCACCAGGTGTCAGAGTTATATCCAGGGCCCTAATATAAAATAAAGCCAAGCATGTAATGTGGGCCAATGACCACCAGGTGTCAGGGTTATATCCAGGACTCTAATATAAAATAAAGCCAAGCATGTAATGTGGGCCAATGACCACCAGGTGTCAGGGTTATATCCAGGATCCTAATATAAAATAAAGCCAAGCATGTAATTTGGGCCAATGACCACCAGGTGTCATGGTTATATCCAGGACCCTAATATAAAATAAAGCCAAGCATGTAATGTGGACCAATGTCCACCAGGTGTCAGGGTTATATCCAGGACCATAATATAAAATAAAGCCAAGCATGTAATGTGGGCCAATGACCACCAGCTGTCAGGGTTATATCCAGGACCCTAATATAAAATAAAGCCAAGCATGTAATGTGGGCTAATGACCACCAGGTGTCAGAGTTATATCTAGGGCCCTAATATAAAATAAAGCCAAGCATGTAATGTGGGCCAATGACCACCAGGTGTCAGGGTTATATCCAGGACCCTAATATAAAATAAAGCCACGCATGTAATGTGGGCCAATGACCACCAGGTGTCATGGTTATATCCAGGACCCTAATATAAAATAAAGCCAAGCATGTAATGTGGGCCAATGACCACCAGGTGTCAGAGTTATATCTAGGGCCCTAATATAAAATAAAGCCAAGCATGTAATGTGGGCCAATGACCACCAGGTGTCAGGGTTATATCCAGGACCCTAATATAAAATAAAGCCACGCATGTAATGTGGGCCAATGACCACCAGGTGTCATGGTTATATCCAGGACCCTAATATAAAATAAAGCCAAGCATGTAATGTGGACCAATGTCCACCAGGTGTCAAGGTTATATCCAGGACCCTAATATAAAATAAAACCAAGCACGAAATGTGGGCCAATGACCACCAGGTGTCAGGGTTATATCCAGGACCCTAATATAAAATAAAGCCAAGCATGTAATGTGGGCCAATGACCACCAGGTGTCAGGGTTATATCCAGGACCCTAATATAAAATAAGGCCAAGCATTTAATAAGGGCCAATGACCACCAGGTGTCAGGGTAATATCCAGGACCCTAATATAAAATAAAGCCAAGCATGTAATGTGGGCCAATGACCACAAGGTGTCAGAGTTATATCCAGGACCCTAATATAAAATAAAGCCAAGCATGTAATGTGGGCCAATGACCACCAGGTGTCAGAGTTATATCCAGGACCCTAATATAAAATAAAGCCAAGCACGTAATGTGGGCCAATGACCACCAGGTGTCAGGATTATACCAAGGACCATAATATAACTAAAGCCAAGCATGTAATATGTGCCAATTACCACCAGGTGTCAGGGTTTTATCCAGGACCCTAATATAAAATAAAGCCAAGCATGTAATGTGGGCCAATGACCACTAGGTGTCAGGGTTTAATCCAGGACCCTAATATAAAATAAAGCCAAGCATGAAATGTGGCCCAATGACCACCAGGTGTCAGGGTTATATCCAGGACCCTAATATAAAATAAAGCCACGCATGTAATGTGGGCCAATGACCACCAGGTGTCAGGGTTATATCCAGGATCCTAATATAAAATAAAGCCAAGCATGTAATATGGGCCAATGACCGCCAGGTGTCAGGGTTATATCCAGGACCCTAATATAAAATAAAGCCAAGCATGTAATGTGGGCCAATGACCACCAGGTATCATGGTTATATCCTGGACCCTAATATAAAATAAAGCCAAGCGTGTAATGTGGGCCAATGACCACCAGCTGTCAGGGTTATATCCAGGACCCAAATATAAAATAAAGCCAAACATGTAGTGTGGGCCAATGACCACCAGGGGTCAGGGTTATATCCTGGACCCTAATATAAAATAAAGCCAAGCATGTAATGTGGGCCAATGACCACCAGGTGTCAGGGTTATATCCAGGACCCTAATATAAAATAAAGCCAAGCGTGTAATGTGGACCAATGACCACCAGGTGTCAGGGTTATATCCAGGATCCTAATATAAAATAAAGGCAAGCATGTAATGTGGGCCAATGACCATCAGGTGTCAGGGTTATATCCAGGACCCTAATATAAAATAAAGCCAAGCATGTAATGTGGGCCAATGACCACCAGGTGTCATGGTTATATCCAGGACCCTAATATAAAATAAAGCCAAGCATGTAATGTGGGCCAATGACCACCAGGTGTCAGGGTTATATCCAGGACCCTAATATAAAATAAAGCCAAACATGTATTGTGGGCCAATGACCACCAGGTGTCAGGGTTATATCCAGGACCCTAATATAAAATAAAGCCACGCATGTAATGTGGGCCAATGACCACCAGGTGTCATGGTTATATCCAGGACCCTAATATAAAATAAAGCCAAGCATGTAATGTGGGCCAATGACCACCAGGTGTCAGGGTTATATCCAGGACCCTAATATAAAATAAAGCCAAACATGTATTGTGGGCCAATGACCACCTGGTGTCAGGATTATACCCAGGACCCTAATATAAAATAAAGCGAAGCATGTAATGTGGGCCAATGACCACCAGGTGTCAGGGTTATATCCAACAACCTAATATAAAATAAAGCCCAGCATATAATGTGTGTCAATGACCACCAGGTGTCATCGTTATATCCAGGACCCTAATATAAAATAAAGCCAAGCATGTAATGTAGACCAATGACCACCAGGTGTCAGGGTTATATCCAGGACCCTAATATAAAATAAAGCCAAGCATGTAATGTGGGCCAATGACCACCAAGTTTTAGGGTTATATCCAGGTCCCTAATATAAAATAAAGCCACGCATGTAATGTGGGCCAATGACCACCAGGTGTCAGGGTTATATCCAGGATCCTAATATAAAATAAAGCCAAGCATGTAATATGGGCCAATGACCGCCAGGTGTCAGGGTTATATCCAGGACCCTAATATAAAATAAAGCCAAGCATGTAATGTGGGCCAATGACCACCAGGTATCATGGTTATATCCTGGACCCTAATATAAAATAAAGCCAAGCGTGTAATGTGGGCCAATGACCACCAGCTGTCAGGGTTATATCCAGGACCCAAATATAAAATAAAGCCAAACATGTAGTGTGGGCCAATGACCACCAGGGGTCAGGGTTATATCCTGGACCCTAATATAAAATAAAGCCAAGCATGTAATGTGGGCCAATGACCACCAGGTGTCAGGGTTATATCCAGGACCCTAATATAAAATAAAGCCAAGCGTGTAATGTGGACCAATGACCACCAGGCGTCAGGGTTATATCCAGGACCCTAATATAAAATAAAGCCAAGCATGTAATGTGGGCCAATGACCACCAGGTGTCAGGGTTATATCCAGGACCCTAATATAAAATAAAGCCAAACATGTATTGTGGGCCAATGACCACCAGGTGTCAGGGTTATATCCAGGACCCTAATATAAAATAAAGCCACGCATGTAATGTGGGCCAATGACCACCAGGTGTCATGGTTATATCCAGGACCCTAATATAAAATAAAGCCAAGCATGTAATGTGGGCCAATGACCACCAGGTGTCAGAGTTATATCCAGGACCCTAATATAAAATAAAGCCAAGCACGTAATGTGGGCCAATGACCACCAGGTGTCAGGATTATACCAAGGACCATAATATAATTAAAGCCAAGCATGTAATATGTGCCAATTACCACCAGGTGTCAGGGTTTTATCCAGGACCCCAATATAAAATAAAGCCAAGCATGTAATGTGGGCCAATGACCACTAGGTGTCAGGGTTTAATCCAGGACCCTAATATAAAATAAAGCCAAGCATGAAATGTGGCCCAATGACCACCAGGTGTCAGGGTTATATCCAGGACCCTAATATAAAATAAAGCCAAGCATGTAATATGGGCCAATGACCGCCAGGTGTCAGGGTTATATCCAGGACCCTAATATAAAATAAAGCCAAGCATGTAATGTGGGCCAATGACCACCAGGTATCATGGTTATATCCTGGACCCTAATATAAAATAAAGCCAAGCGTGTAATGTGGGCCAATGACCACCAGCTGTCAGGGTTATATTCAGGACCCAAATATAAAATAAAGCCAAACATGTAGTGTGGGCCAATGACCACCAGGGGTCAGGGTTATATCCTGGACCCTAATATAAAATAAAGCCAAGCATGTAATGTGGGCCAATGACCACCAGGTGTCAGGGTTATATCCAGGACCCTAATATAAAATAAAGCCAAGCGTGTAATGTGGACCAATGACCACCAGGCGTCAGGGTTATATCCAGGACCCTAATATAAAATAAAGCCAAGCATGTAATGTGGGCCAATGACCACCAAGTGTCATGGTTATATCCAGGACCCTAATATAAAATAAAGCCAAGCATGTAATGTGGGCCAATGACCACCAGGTGTCAGGGTTATATCCAGGACCCTAATATAAAATAAAGCCAAACATGTATTGTGGGCCAATGACCACCAGGTGTCAGGGTTATATCCAGGACCCTAATATAAAATAAAGCCACGCATGTAATGTGGGCCAATGACCACCAGGTGTCATGGTTATATCCAGGACCCTAATATAAAATAAAGCCAAGCATGTAATGTGGGTCAATGACCACCAGGTGTCAGGGTTATATCCAGGACCCTAATATAAAATAAAGCCAAACATGTATTGTGGGCCAATGACCACCTGGTGTCAGGATTATACCCAGGACCCTAATATAAAATAAAGCGAAGCATATAATGTGTGTCAATGACCACCAGGTGTCATCGTTATATCCAGGACCCTAATATAAAATAAAGCCAAGCATGTAATGTAGACCAATGACCACCAGGTGTCAGGGTTATATCCAGGACCCTAATATAAAATAAAGCCAAGCATGTAATGTGGGCCAATGACCACCAAGTTTTAGGGTTATATCCAGGTCCCTAATATAAAATAAAGCCAAGCATGTAATGTGGGCCAATGACCACCAGGTGTCAGGGTTATACCCAGGACCCTAGCATAAAATAAAGCCAAGCATGTAATTTGGGCCAATGACCACCAGGTGTCAGGGTTATATCCAGGACCCTAATATAAAATAAAGCCAAGCGTGTAATGTGGACCAATGACCACCAGGTGTCAGGGTTATATCCAGGAACCTAATATAAAATAAAGCCAAGCATGTAATGTAGACCAATGACCACCAGGTGTCAGGGTTATATCCAGGACCCTAATATAAAATAAAGCCAAGCATGTAATGTGGGCCAATGACCACCAAGTTTTAGGGTTATATCCAGGTCCCTAATATAAAATAAAGCCAAGCATGTAATGTGGGCCAATGAGCACCAGCTGTCAGGGTTTTATCCAGGACCCTAATATAAAATAAAGCCAAACATGTAATGTGGGCCAATGACCACCAGGTGTCAGGGTTATATCCAGGACCCTAATATAAAATAAAGCGAAACATATAATGTGGGTCAATGACCACCAGGTGTCAGGGTTATATCCAGGACCCTAATATAAAATAAAGCCAAACATGTAATGTGGGCCAATGACCACCAGGTGTCAGGGTTATATCCAGGACCCTAATATAAAATAAAGAGAAGCATGTAATATGGGCCAATGACCACCATGTGTCAGGGTTATATCCAACAACCTAACATAAAATAAAGCCCAGCATATAATGTGTGTCAATGACCACCAGGTGTCATCGTTATATCCAGGACCCTAATATAAAATAAAGCCAAGCGTGTAATGCGGACCAATGACCACCAGGTGTCAGGGTTATATCCAGGAACCTAATATAAAATAAAGCCAAGCATGTAATGTAGACCAATGACCACCAGGTGTCAGGGTTATATCCAGGACCCTAATATAAAATAAAGCCAAACATGTAATGTGGGCCAATGACCACTAGGTGTCAGGGTTATATCCAGGACCCTAATATAAAATAAAGCGAAGCATGTAATGTGGGCCAATGACCACCATGTGTCAGGGTTATATCCAACAACCTAACATAAAATAAAGCCCAGCATATAATGTGTGTCAATGACCACCAGGTGTCATCGTTATATCCAGGACCCTAATATAAAATAAAGCCAAGCATGTAATGTGGGCCAATGACCACCAAGTTTTATGGTTATATCCAGGTTCCTAATATAAAATAAAGCCAAGCATGTAATTTGGGACAATGACAACCAGGTGTCAGGGTTATATCCAGGACCCTAATATAAAATAAAGCCAAGCGTGTAATGTGGACCAATGACCACCAGGTGTCAGGGTTATATCCAGGTCCCTAATATAAAATAAAGCCAAGCATGTAATGTGGGCCAATGACCACCAGGTGTCATGGTAATATCCAGGAACCTAATATAAAATAAAGCCAAGCATGTAATGTAGACCAATGACCACCAGGTGTCAGGGTTATATCCAGGACCCTAATATAAAATAAAGCCAAGCGTGTAATGTGGACCAATGACCACCAGGTGTCAGGGTTATATCCAGGACCCTAATATAAAATAAAGCCATGCATGTAATGTGGGTCAATGACCACCAGGTGTCAGGGTTATATCCAGGACCCTAATATAAAATAAAGCCAAGCATGTAATGTGGACCAATGACCACCAGGTGTCATGGTTATATCCAGGACCCTAATAAAAAATAAAGCCAAGCATGTAATGTGGGCCAATGACCACCAGGTGTCAGGGTTATATCCAGGACCCTAATATAAAATTAAGCTAAGCGTGTAATGTGGTCCAATGACCACCAGGTGTCATGGTTATATCCAGGACCCTAATATAAAATAAAGCCAAGCATGTAATGTGGGTCAATGACCACCAGGTGTCAGGGTTATATCCAGGACCCTAATATAAAATAAAGCCAAGCATGTAATGTGGACCAATGACCACCAGGTGTCATGGTTATATCCAGGACCCTAATATAAAATAAAACCAAGCACGAAATGTGGGACAATGAGCACCAGGTGTCAGGGTTATATCCAGGACCCTAATATAAAATAAAGCTAAGCATGTAATGTAGACCAATGACCACCAGGTGTCAGGGTTATATCCAGGACCCTAATAAAAAATAAAGCCAAGCATGTAATGTGGGCCAATGACCACCAGGTGTCAGGGTTATATCCAGGACCCTAATATAAAATTAAGCTAAGCGTGTAATGTGGTCCAATGACCACCAGGTGTCATGGTTATATCCAGGACCCTAATATAAAATAAAGCCAAGCATGTAATGTGGGTCAGTGACCACCAGGTGTCAGGGTTATATCCAGGACCTTAATATAAAATAAAACCAAGCATGTAATGTGGGCCAATGACCACCAGGTGTCAGAGTTATATCCAGGACCCTAATAAAAAATAAAGCCAAGCATGTAATGTGGGTCAGTGACCACCAGGTGTCAGGGTTATATCCAGGACCCTAATATAAAATAAAGCCAAGCATGTAATGTGGGCCAATGACCACCAGGTGTCAGGGTTATATCCAGGACCCTAATAAAAAATAAAGCCAAGCATGTAATGTGGGCCAATGACCACCAGGTGTCAGGGTTATATCCAGGACCCTAATATAAAATTAAGCTAAGCGTGTAATGTAGTCCAATGACCACCAGGTGTCAGGGTTATATCCAGGACCCTAATATAAAATAAAGCCAAACATGTAATGTGGGCCAATGACCACCAGGTGTCAGGGTTATATCCAGGACCCTAATATAAAATAAAGCGAAGCATGTAATGTGGGCCAATGACCACCATGTGTCAGGGTTATATCCAACAACCTAACATAAAATAAAGCCCAGCATATAATGTGTGTCAATGACCACCAGGTGTCATCGTTATATCCAGGACCCTAATATAAAATAAAGCCAAGCGTGTAATGCGGACCAATGACCACCAGGTGTCAGGGTTATATCCAGGAACCTAATATAAAATAAAGCCAAGCATGTAATGTAGACCAATGACCACCAGGTGTCAGGGTTATATCCAGGACCCTAATATAAAATAAAGCCAAACATGTAATGTGGGCCAATGACCACTAGGTGTCAGGGTTATATCCAGGACCCTAATATAAAATAAAGCGAAGCATGTAATGTGGGCCAATGACCACCATGTGTCAGGGTTATATCCAACAACCTAACATAAAATAAAGCCCAGCATATAATGTGTGTCAATGACCACCAGGTGTCATCGTTATATCCAGGACCCTAATATAAAATAAAGCCAAGCATGTAATGTGGGCCAATGACCACCAAGTTTTATGGTTATATCCAGGTTCCTAATATAAAATAAAGCCAAGCATGTAATTTGGGACAATGACAACCAGGTGTCAGGGTTATATCCAGGACCCTAATATAAAATAAAGCCAAGCGTGTAATGTGGACCAATGACCACCAGGTGTCAGGGTTATATCCAGGTCCCTAATATAAAATAAAGCCAAGCATGTAATGTGGGCCAATGACCACCAGGTGTCATGGTAATATCCAGGAACCTAATATAAAATAAAGCCAAGCATGTAATGTAGACCAATGACCACCAGGTGTCAGGGTTATATCCAGGACCCTAATATAAAATAAAGCCAAGCGTGTAATGTGGACTAATGACCACCAGGTGTCAGGGTTATATCCAGGAACCTAATATAAAATAAAGCCAAGCATATAATGTAGACCAATGACCACCAGGTGTCAGGGTTATATCCAGGACCCTAATATAAAATAAAGCCAAGCGTGTAATGTGGACCAATGACCACCAGGTGTCAGGGTTATATCCAGGACCCTAATATAAAATAAAGCCATGCATGTAATGTGGGTCAATGACCACCAGGTGTCAGGGTTATATCCAGGACCCTAATATAAAATAAAGCCAAGCATGTAATGTGGACCAATGACCACCAGGTGTCATGGTTATATCCAGGACCCTAATAAAAAATAAAGCCAAGCATGTAATGTGGGCCAATGACCACCAGGTGTCAGGGTTATATCCAGGACCCTAATATAAAATTAAGCTAAGCGTGTAATGTGGTCCAATGACCACCAGGTGTCAGGGTTATATCCAGGACCCTAATATAAAATAAAGCCAAACATGTATTGTGGGCCAATGACCACCTGGTGTCAGGATTATACCCAGGACCCTAATATAAAATAAAGCGAAGCATGTAATGTGGGCCAATGACCACCAGGTGTCAGGGTTATATCCAACAACCTAATATAAAATAAAGCCCAGCATATAATGTGTGTCAATGACCACCAGGTGTCATCGTTATATCCAGGACCCTAATATAAAATAAAGCCAAGCATGTAATGTAGACCAATGACCACCAGGTGTCAGGGTTATATCCAGGACCCTAATATAAAATAAAGCCAAGCATGTAATGTGGGCCAATGACCACCAAGTTTTAGGGTTATATCCAGGTCCCTAATATAAAATAAAGCCACGCATGTAATGTGGGCCAATGACCACCAGGTGTCAGGGTTATATCCAGGATCCTAATATAAAATAAAGCCAAGCATGTAATATGGGCCAATGACCGCCAGGTGTCAGGGTTATATCCAGGACCCTAATATAAAATAAAGCCAAGCATGTAATGTGGGCCAATGACCACCAGGTATCATGGTTATATCCTGGACCCTAATATAAAATAAAGCCAAGCGTGTAATGTGGGCCAATGACCACCAGCTGTCAGGGTTATATCCAGGACCCAAATATAAAATAAAGCCAAACATGTAGTGTGGGCCAATGACCACCAGGGGTCAGGGTTATATCCTGGACCCTAATATAAAATAAAGCCAAGCATGTAATGTGGGCCAATGACCACCAGGTGTCAGGGTTATATCCAGGACCCTAATATAAAATAAAGCCAAGCGTGTAATGTGGACCAATGACCACCAGGCGTCAGGGTTATATCCAGGACCCTAATATAAAATAAAGCCAAGCATGTAATGTGGGCCAATGACCACCAGGTGTCAGGGTTATATCCAGGACCCTAATATAAAATAAAGCCAAACATGTATTGTGGGCCAATGACCACCAGGTGTCAGGGTTATATCCAGGACCCTAATATAAAATAAAGCCACGCATGTAATGTGGGCCAATGACCACCAGGTGTCATGGTTATATCCAGGACCCTAATATAAAATAAAGCCAAGCATGTAATGTGGGCCAATGACCACCAGGTGTCAGAGTTATATCCAGGACCCTAATATAAAATAAAGCCAAGCACGTAATGTGGGCCAATGACCACCAGGTGTCAGGATTATACCAAGGACCATAATATAATTAAAGCCAAGCATGTAATATGTGCCAATTACCACCAGGTGTCAGGGTTTTATCCAGGACCCTAATATAAAATAAAGCCAAGCATGTAATGTGGGCCAATGACCACTAGGTGTCAGGGTTTAATCCAGGACCCTAATATAAAATAAAGCCAAGCATGAAATGTGGCCCAATGACCACCAGGTGTCAGGGTTATATCCAGGACCCTAATATAAAATAAAGCCAAGCATGTAATATGGGCCAATGACCGCCAGGTGTCAGGGTTATATCCAGGACCCTAATATAAAATAAAGCCAAGCATGTAATGTGGGCCAATGACCACCAGGTATCATGGTTATATCCTGGACCCTAATATAAAATAAAGCCAAGCGTGTAATGTGGGCCAATGACCACCAGCTGTCAGGGTTATATTCAGGACCCAAATATAAAATAAAGCCAAACATGTAGTGTGGGCCAATGACCACCAGGGGTCAGGGTTATATCCTGGACCCTAATATAAAATAAAGCCAAGCATGTAATGTGGGCCAATGACCACCAGGTGTCAGGGTTATATCCAGGACCCTAATATAAAATAAAGCCAAGCGTGTAATGTGGACCAATGACCACCAGGCGTCAGGGTTATATCCAGGACCCTAATATAAAATAAAGCCAAACATGTATTGTGGGCCAATGACCACCAGGTGTCAGGGTTATATCCAGGACCCTAATATAAAATAAAGCCACGCATGTAATGTGGGCCAATGACCACCAGGTGTCATGGTTATATCCAGGACCCTAATATAAAATAAAGCCAAGCATGTAATGTGGGCCAATGACCACCAGGTGTCAGAGTTATATCCAGGACCCTAATATAAAATAAAGCCAAGCACGTAATGTGGGCCAATGACCACCAGGTGTCAGGATTATACCAAGGACCATAATATAATTAAAGCCAAGCATGTAATATGTGCCAATTACCACCAGGTGTCAGGGTTTTATCCAGGACCCTAATATAAAATAAAGCCAAGCATGTAATGTGGGCCAATGACCACTAGGTGTCAGGGTTTAATCCAGGACCCTAATATAAAATAAAGCCAAGCATGAAATGTGGCCCAATGACCACCAGGTGTCAGGGTTATATCCAGGACCCTAATATAAAATAAAGCCAAGCATGTAATGTGGGCCAATGACCACCAAGTGTCATGGTTATATCCAGGACCCTAATATAAAATAAAGCCAAGCATGTAATGTGGGCCAATGACCACCAGGTGTCAGGGTTATATCCAGGACCCTAATATAAAATAAAGCCAAACATGTATTGTGGGCCAATGACCACCAGGTGTCAGGGTTATATCCAGGACCCTAATATAAAATAAAGCCACGCATGTAATGTGGGCCAATGACCACCAGGTGTCATGGTTATATCCAGGACCCTAATATAAAATAAAGCCAAGCATGTAATGTGGGTCAATGACCACCAGGTGTCAGGGTTATATCCAGGACCCTAATATAAAATAAAGCCAAACATGTATTGTGGGCCAATGACCACCTGGTGTCAGGATTATACCCAGGACCCTAATATAAAATAAAGCGAAGCATATAATGTGTGTCAATGACCACCAGGTGTCATCGTTATATCCAGGACCCTAATATAAAATAAAGCCAAGCATGTAATGTAGACCAATGACCACCAGGTGTCAGGGTTATATCCAGGACCCTAATATAAAATAAAGCCAAGCATGTAATGTGGGCCAATGACCACCAAGTTTTAGTGTTATATCCAGGTCCCTAATATAAAATAAAGCCAAGCATGTAATGTGGGCCAATGACCACCAGGTGTCAGGGTTATACCCAGGACCCTAGCATAAAATAAAGCCAAGCATGTAATTTGGGCCAATGACCACCAGGTGTCAGGGTTATATCCAGGACCCTAATATAAAATAAAGCCAAGCGTGTAATGTGGACCAATGACCACCAGGTGTCAGGGTTATATCCAGGAACCTAATATAAAATAAAGCCAAGCATGTAATGTAGACCAATGACCACCAGGTGTCAGGGTTATATCCAGGACCCTAATATAAAATAAAGCCAAGCATGTAATGTGGGCCAATGACCACCAAGTTTTAGGGTTATATCCAGGTCCCTAATATAAAATAAAGCCAAGCATGTAATGTGGGCCAATGAGCACCAGCTGTCAGGGTTTTATCCAGGACCCTAATATAAAATAAAGCCAAACATGTAATGTGGGCCAATGACCACCAGGTGTCAGGGTTATATCCAGGACCCTAATATAAAATAAAGCGAAACATATAATGTGGGCCAATGACCACCAGGTGTCAGGGTTATATCCAGGACCCTAATATAAAATAAAGCCAAACATGTAATGTGGGCCAATGACCACCAGGTGTCAGGGTTATATCCAGGACCCTAATATAAAATAAAGAGAAGCATGTAATATGGGCCAATGACCACCATGTGTCAGGGTTATATCCAACAACCTAACATAAAATAAAGCCCAGCATATAATGTGTGTCAATGACCACCAGGTGTCATCGTTATATCCAGGACCCTAATATAAAATAAAGCCAAGCGTGTAATGCGGACCAATGACCACCAGGTGTCAGGGTTATATCCAGGAACCTAATATAAAATAAAGCCAAGCATGTAATGTAGACCAATGACCACCAGGTATCAGGGTTATATCCAGGACCCTAATATAAAATAAAGCCAAACATGTAATGTGGGCCAATGACCACTAGGTGTCAGGGTTATATCCAGGACCCTAATATAAAATAAAGCGAAGCATGTAATGTGGGCCAATGACCACCATGTGTCAGGGTTATATCCAACAACCTAACATAAAATAAAGCCCAGCATATAATGTGTGTCAATGACCACCAGGTGTCATCGTTATATCCAGGACCCTAATATAAAATAAAGCCAAGCATGTAATGTGGGCCAATGACCACCAAGTTTTATGGTTATATCCAGGTTCCTAATATAAAATAAAGCCAAGCATGTAATTTGGGACAATGACAACCAGGTGTCAGGGTTATATCCAGGACCCTAATATAAAATAAAGCCAAGCGTGTAATGTGGACCAATGACCACCAGGTGTCAGGGTTATATCCAGGTCCCTAATATAAAATAAAGCCAAGCATGTAATGTGGGCCAATGACCACCAGGTGTCATGGTAATATCCAGGAACCTAATATAAAATAAAGCCAAGCATGTAATGTAGACCAATGACCACCAGGTGTCAGGGTTATATCCAGGACCCTAATATAAAATAAAGCCAAGCGTGTAATGTGGACTAATGACCACCAGGTGTCAGGGTTATATCCAGGAACCTAATATAAAATAAAGCCAAGCATATAATGTAGACCAATGACCACCAGGTGTCAGGGTTATATCCAGGACCCTAATATAAAATAAAGCCAAGCGTGTAATGTGGACCAATGACCACCAGGTGTCAGGGTTATATCCAGGACCCTAATATAAAATAAAGCCATGCATGTAATGTGGGTCAATGACCACCAGGTGTCAGGGTTATATCCAGGACCCTAATATAAAATAAAGCCAAGCATGTAATGTGGACCAATGACCACCAGGTGTCATGGTTATATCCAGGACCCTAATAAAAAATAAAGCCAAGCATGTAATGTGGGCCAATGACCACCAGGTGTCAGGGTTATATCCAGGACCCTAATATAAAATTAAGCTAAGCGTGTAATGTGGTCCAATGACCACCAGGTGTCATGGTTATATCCAGGACCCTAATATAAAATAAAGCCAAGCATGTAATGTGGGTCAATGACCACCAGGTGTCAGGGTTATATCCAGGACCCTAATATAAAATAAAGCCAAGCATGTAATGTGGACCAATGACCACCAGGTGTCATGGTTATATCCAGGACCCTAATATAAAATAAAACCAAGCACGAAATGTGGGACAATGAGCACCAGGTGTCAGGGTTATATCCAGGACCCTAATATAAAATAAAGCTAAGCATGTAATGTAGACCAATGACCACCAGGTGTCAGGGTTATATCCAGGACCCTAATAAAAAATAAAGCCAAGCATGTAATGTGGGCCAATGACCACCAGGTGTCAGGGTTATATCCAGGACCCTAATATAAAATTAAGCTAAGCGTGTAATGTGGTCCAATGACCACCAGGTGTCATGGTTATATCCAGGACCCTAATATAAAATAAAGCCAAGCATGTAATGTGGGTCAGTGACCACCAGGTGTCAGGGTTATATCCAGGACCTTAATATAAAATAAAACCAAGCATGTAATGTGGGCCAATGACCACCAGGTGTCAGAGTTATATCCAGGACCCTAATAAAAAATAAAGCCAAGCATGTAATGTGGGTCAGTGACCACCAGGTGTCAGGGTTATATCCAGGACCCTAATATAAAATAAAGCCAAGCATGTAATGTGGGCCAATGACCACCAGGTGTCAGGGTTATATCCAGGACCCTAATAAAAAATAAAGCCAAGCATGTAATGTGGGCCAATGACCACCAGGTGTCAGGGTTATATCCAGGACCCTAATATAAAATTAAGCTAAGCGTGTAATGTAGTCCAATGACCACCAGGTGTCAGGCTTATATCCAGGACCCTAATATAAAATAAAGCCAAACATGTAATGTGGGCCAATGACCACCAGGTGTCAGGGTTATATCCAGGACCCTAATATAAAATAAAGCGAAGCATGTAATGTGGGCCAATGACCACCATGTGTCAGGGTTATATCCAACAACCTAACATAAAATAAAGCCCAGCATATAATGTGTGTCAATGACCACCAGGTGTCATCGTTATATCCAGGACCCTAATATAAAATAAAGCCAAGCGTGTAATGCGGACCAATGACCACCAGGTGTCAGGGTTATATCCAGGAACCTAATATAAAATAAAGCCAAGCATGTAATGTAGACCAATGACCACCAGGTGTCAGGGTTATATCCAGGACCCTAATATAAAATAAAGCCAAACATGTAATGTGGGCCAATGACCACTAGGTGTCAGGGTTATATCCAGGACCCTAATATAAAATAAAGCGAAGCATGTAATGTGGGCCAATGACCACCATGTGTCAGGGTTATATCCAACAACCTAACATAAAATAAAGCCCAGCATATAATGTGTGTCAATGACCACCAGGTGTCATCGTTATATCCAGGACCCTAATATAAAATAAAGCCAAGCATGTAATGTGGGCCAATGACCACCAAGTTTTATGGTTATATCCAGGTTCCTAATATAAAATAAAGCCAAGCATGTAATTTGGGACAATGACAACCAGGTGTCAGGGTTATATCCAGGACCCTAATATAAAATAAAGCCAAGCGTGTAATGTGGACCAATGACCACCAGGTGTCAGGGTTATATCCAGGTCCCTAATATAAAATAAAGCCAAGCATGTAATGTGGGCCAATGACCACCAGGTGTCATGGTAATATCCAGGAACCTAATATAAAATAAAGCCAAGCATGTAATGTAGACCAATGACCACCAGGTGTCAGGGTTATATCCAGGACCCTAATATAAAATAAAGCCAAGCGTGTAATGTGGACTAATGACCACCAGGTGTCAGGGTTATATCCAGGACCCTAATATAAAATAAAGCCAAGCGTGTAATGTGGACCAATGACCACCAGGTGTCAGGGTTATATCCAGGACCCTAATATAAAATAAAGCCAAGCATGTAATGTGGACCAATGACCACCAGGTGTCATGGTTATATCCAGGACCCTAATAAAAAATAAAGCCAAGCATGTAATGTGGGCCAATGACCACCAGGTGTCAGGGTTATATCCAGGACCCTAATATAAAATTAAGCTAAGCGTGTAATGTGGTCCAATGACCACCAGGTGTCATGGTTATATCCAGGACCCTAATATAAAATAAAGCCAAGCATGTAATGTGGGTCAATGACCACCAGGTGTCAGGGTTATATCCAGGACCCTAATATAAAATAAAGCCAAGCATGTAATGTGGACCAATGACCACCAGGTGTCATGGTTATATCCAGGACCCTAATATAAAATAAAACCAAGCACGAAATGTGGGACAATGAGCACCAGGTGTCAGGGTTATATCCAGGACCCTAATATAAAATAAAGCTAAGCATGTAATGTAGACCAATGACCACCAGGTGTCAGGGTTATATCCAGGACCCTAATAAAAAATAAAGCCAAGCATGTAATGTGGGCCAATGACCACCAGGTGTCAGGGTTATATCCAGGACCCTAATATAAAATTAAGCTAAGCGTGTAATGTGGTCCAATGACCACCAGGTGTCATGGTTATATCCAGGACCCTAATATAAAATAAAGCCAAGCATGTAATGTGGGTCAGTGACCACCAGGTGTCAGGGTTATATCCAGGACCTTAATATAAAATAAAACCAAGCATGTAATGTGGGCCAATGACCACCAGGTGTCAGGGTTATATCCAGGACCCTAATAAAAAATAAAGCCAAGCATGTAATGTGGGTCAGTGACCACCAGGTGTCAGGGTTATATCCAGGACCCTAATATAAAATAAAGCCAAGCATGTAATGTGGGCCAATGACCACCAGGTGTCAGGGTTATATCCAGGACCCTAATAAAAAATAAAGCCAAGCATGTAATGTGGGCCAATGACCACCAGGTGTCAGGGTTATATCCAGGACCCTAATATAAAATTAAGCTAAGCGTGAAATGTAGTCCAATGACCACCAGGTGTCATGGTTATATCCAGGGCCCTAATATAAAATAAAGCCAAGCATGTAATGTGGGTCAATGACCACCAGGTGTCAGGGTTATATCCAGGACCCTAATATAAAATAAAGCCAAGCACGTAATGTGGACCAATGACCACCAGGTGTCATGGTTATATCCAGGACCCTAATATAAAATAAAACCAAGCACGAAATGTGGGACAATGAGCACCAGGTGTCAGGGTTATATCCAGGACCCTAATATAAAATAAAGCCAAGCATGTAATGTGGGCCAATGACCACCAGGTGTCAGGGTTATATCCAGGACCCGAATATAAAATAAAGCCAAGGATCTAATATGCTGTGCTAAGTTATTTCATAGTATATATTTTTAGATGTAAAAATTGCCGTTTTTCTATTACAAAGCTTAAAATCCCCTCCATGGTCATAGAGTTACATAACAAGATTCTCTATTCTTGCAGCCACCACTAGAGGAAGCTTAAAAGCTTACAGACTGTTAAACAGATCTAAAAATAACACAGTAAACTGTGAGCTCCCCTAGTGGTGGCTGCAGGCCGCAGACTGTTATGATGTAACTCTATAGGACCTTTATTTATCTGTATGCATTAGCTCCTCCTAGTGGTGGCTGCAAGCAGCAGAATATTATAATGTTACTCTATGGGAGCTGTATATATCTGTATGTAGTGTGTTCCCCCTAGTGGTGGCTGCAGGCAGCCGAATGTTATCATGTAACTCTATGGGAGCTATATATATCTCTATGTAGTGAGCTTCCCCTAGTGGTGGCTGCAGGCAGCAAAATGTTATCATGTTACTCTATGGGAGATGTATATATTTGTATGTAGTGAGCTCCCCCTAGTGGTGGCTGCAGATAGCAGAATGTTATCATGTAACTCTGTAGGAGCTGTATATATCTGTATGTATTTCGCTCCCCCTAGTGGTGGCTGTAGGCAGCAGAATCTTATCAAGTAACTCTATGGGAGCGTTATATGTCTGTATGTAGTAAGCCCCCCACTAGTGTGTATATATGTGTGTAGTTAGCTCCTGCTAGTGGTGGTTGCAGGCAGCAGAATGTTAGCATGTAACTATGGCAGTTGTATATATCTGTATGTAGTGAGCTCCCTTTAGTGGTGACTGCAGGCAGCAGAATGTTATGATGTAACTCTATGGGAGCTCGATGTGTCTGTTTGTATTAAGCTCCCCTAGTGTTGGCTGCAGGGAGCAGGATTTTATCATGTGACTCTATGGGAGCTGTGTATATCTTGGTTTAGTGAGTTCCCCCTAATGGTAGCTGTATATATCTGTAATTAGTGAGATACCACTAGTGGTGGCTGCAGGCAGCAAAATGTTATCATGTAACTTTATAGGAGCTTTATATATCTGTATGTAGTGAGCTCCCCCTAGTGTTGGCTGTATATATCTGTAAGTGGTTAGCTACCACTAGTGGGGGATACAGGTAGTAGAATATTATCATGTAACTATATAGGAGCTGATTATATCTGTATGTAGTGAGCTCCCTCTAGTGGTGGCTGCAAGCAGCAGAATGTTATCATGTAACTCTATGGGAGCTTTATATGTCTGTATGTAGTGAGCTCCCTCTAGTGGTGGCTGCAGGGAGAAGCAGCAAAAATAGAATAAAAACACAGAGTTATTTTTATTTTTTCATGGTTTTTGGATGATCTGGATTCCTGTGACCTGAGTCCATCAGAATAAACATAAATGTCAGTGCCGTGTTCCTTTAAATGACCGAGCCGAGCTCCAGCCTGAGACGTGTGAGCGAGGAGAGAGATGGGGGTGGAGGGGCGCAGAAGTGACAGGGATTGTGATGGTTTCTGGGGGTGAAGGAGTTAAGTGCGAGGCAGGTGCGGTGGTTATATATATCCAGTGTTAAGGTCAGGACTCACAGTCTCCCCCTTCACATGCTCATTCCTGAGGGTTCCTAAAGGGCAGGGGTAACAGGAGACCGAGCTGACCCCTGGCAAGGTCACACAGGGGACATCAGATCTCCCAGTCTTGTCTATGTCCTGGGTGCCCCCCATCCCCCTGCTCTATTACCTGGGTGTCGCCGTCTGATCACATCAAAGTATCGGAAGCCTCAGAAATTATGGAAATGTGTCAGGACATAGGGCACCCGAAATGCGTCTGAGAAGATGAACCCTTTATATAGAAAAACCACGGACCTCCTCTTCAATAAAAATCTGAATCTTCTTCCCATTAGTGAACCTACTTGTTTCGGGAAATTCTTCAATACGTGGACAATTTTTAGTACCACACTAATGCAAAGAGCCGCGTACGACCTGTGCGGACCATGATCACGGCAGGAATCAGTGAAAATGTTGCTAGACGTAATAATTCACTAAAGGTATAAAAATAGAATAACATTCCACTCATTACCATTAAATACAGATATCGTCTCAAGGTCAACGTGTCTCCGCAAAAGGGTACAGATATAGATAGGGTTAAACATAAAATGATAAAAATGTAGAGAATGCAAAGTAGTTCATTGTGGATGGAGACGTTGCAAGAGAAAAGATGCCACTGGCAACAGAAGAACCCGCAAGACCACAGTCCATGGGATGTACAGAATAACGCACGTCTATCTCATGTAGATCCACTCAAGAAACATTAGTGATGAGAGCAAAAACTTCTACAAGAATCCAAAGTAATGTCCATATATCTGTAATATTCTGGAACGGGGGTGACAGTCAAATATACAGATGTCTAGACAATATCTATAATAATAATGCCCAGGAAAGCTCCTGACATCACTGCCCATATACGCCCTAGGGAAGCCTCTGACATCACTGTTCATATACTCCCTAGGGAAGCCTCTGACATCACTGTTCATATACGCCCTAGGGAAGCCTCTGACATCACTGTTCATATACGCCCTAGGGAAGGCTCTGATATCACTGTTTTTATATGCTCTAGGGAAGCCTCTGACATCATAGTCCATATATGCCCTAGGGAAGCCTCTGACATCACTGTCCATATATGCCCTAGGGAAGCCTCTGACATCACTGTCCATATATGCCCTAGGGAAGCCTTTGACATCACTGTCCATACATGGACAGTGATGTCATAGACTTTTGAATACGGAGTCCCCAGCCAGAGCATCGCAAGCTCTCTGGCCGGGGACTCCGGGACTGTAGGAACCCCTGATGTCAATGTACATATATGGAAAGAGACATCAAGGGCTTCCTCTGGACTGGAGTCCCCGGCCAGAGTGATTCGTGGGGCTCTGGTCGGAGACTCTGTAATTGAAAGCCCCTGACATCACTGTCCATATATGGACAGTGATGTCAGAGGCTTCCCTGGGGCATACATGGACAGTGAGGTCAGAGGCTTCCCTAGGGCATATATGGATAGTGACGTCAGACTCTTCCCTAGGGCATGTATGGACAGTGATGTCAGAGGCTTCCCTAGGGCATATATGAACAGTGATGTCAGAGGCTTCCCTAGGGCATATATATGCAGTGATGTCAGGAGCTTACCGGGGCATATATGGACAGTGATGTCAGAGGCTTCCCTAGGGCATATATGGACAGTGATGTCAGAGGCTTCCCTAGGGCATATATGGATAATGATGTCAGAGGCTTCCCTAGGGCATGTATGGACAGTGATGTCAGAGGCTTCACTAGGGCATATATGAACAGTGATGTCAGAGGCTTCCCTAGGGCATATATGGATAATGATGTCAGAGGCTTCCCTAGGGCATGTATGGACAGTGATGTCAGAGGCTTCCCTAGGGCATGTATGGACAGTGATGTCAGAGGCTTCCCTAGGGCATATATGAACAGTGATGTCAGAGGCTTCCCTAGGGCATATATGGATAATGATGTCAGAGGCTTCCCTAGGGCATGTATGGACAGTGATGTCAGAGGCTTCACTAGGGCATATATGAACAGTGATGTCAGAGGCTTCCCTAGGGCATATATGGATAATGATGTCAGAGGCTTCCCTAGGGCATGTATGGACAGTGATGTCAGAGGCTTCCCTAGGGCATGTATGGACAGTGATGTCAGAGGCTTCCCTAGGGCATATATGAACAGTGATGTCAGAGGCTTCCCTAGGGCATATATGGATAATGATGTCAGAGGCTTCCCTAGGGCATGTATGGACAGTGATGTCAGAGGCTTCCCTAGGGCATATATGAAGAGTGATATCAGAGGCTTCCCTAGGTCATATATATGTAGTGATGTCAGAGGCTTCACTAGGGCATATATGAACAGTGATGTCAGAGGCTTCCCTAGGGCATATATGGATAATGATGTCAGAGGCTTCCCTAGGGCATGTATGGACAGTGATGTCAGAGGCTTCCCTAGGGCATGTATGGACAGTGATGTCAGAGGCTTCCCTAGGGCATATATGAACAGTGATGTCAGAGGCTTCCCTAGGGCATATATGGATAATGATGTCAGAGGCTTCCCTAGGGCATGTATGGACAGTGATGTCAGAGGCTTCACTAGGGCATATATGAACAGTGATGTCAGAGGCTTCCCTAGGGCATATATGGATAATGATGTCAGAGGCTTCCCTAGGGCATATATGGACAGTGATGTCAGAGGCTTCCCTAGGGCATATATGGACAGTGATGTCAGAGGCTTCCCTAGGGCATATATGGACAGTGATGTCAGAGGCTTCCATAGGGCATGTATGGAAAGTGATGTCAGAGACTTCCCTAGGGCATATATGGACATAGATGTCAGAGGCTTCCTTAGGGCCAGATTCCCCAGGCCGTGCACTCCCTTATGCTCTTCCTGTGGTCTCCGGCCCTGGAGAAACTCCTCGAGGTATACGTTTAACGCCACAGCGGCATCCGTCACACATAGGCTCCCATGATAAAAAAAAACGTATACCGCACGGTATACGTTTTTTTTGTGGGAACCCTCAGGATGGGATTGCGTAGTCTACTACATTATTCGATCCTCCTAAAAAAAGACATGGCTCTAGTTATTGGGTCTGAAATCATTCATTTCTACCACTCTTTTTTAGATATTGTCTGGATTTCTGGATTTTTGATTACAGATATATGGACATTACTTTGGATTCATGTAGAAGTTTTTGCTCTCATCACTGATGTTTCTTGAGTGGATCTACATGAGATAGACGTGCGTTATTCTGTACATCCCATGGACTGTGGTCTTGCGGGTTCCTCTATTTGCTAGTTGCATCTTTTATCTTGCAAGGTCTCATCCATGTGATACAGGGAATTTACTACTTTGCATTGGCATTGAGATATATATACGTATGTAGAATGTTATTATATTTTTTGTGATTCGGAGTGTCGACCAGAGTTACTTTTTTTTCATATAAAACCCTGAACGGCGGTTTATGAAGTTGTCCCCATTTGTTGTATAAATAACACAACTGATGTATGACCCCCAACCTCCAGCCCCTGGTCGCCCCATCATATAATGAACAATCAGACCCCATGAAAATATTGTCCTGATAGACTTGAACCCAAGACGCTAACGCTATACATGGTGTCACAGATAGAAGGCGTTGCAGTAGATGGGACTTTATATCCCTGTGATTGGTCTGGAGGAAGCCGTTATCTGCAGATGTCTGCGTCACATGGGAGATTTTACCTAGAAATAAAAAGAAACTCATTTCAACTTGATCATAGGACCATGGAAAACTTATTAGAAGGTGTGAGACCATAGCAGACCCCAGAAGGATGAAGGTTGCGTTGATTTTATTTGGATTCCCATCCTTCTATTTTGACAGCTTCACAACAAATACTGACTTGGCTCAGCCCGTGAATAACCCGCTGCAAGACCCCTGTATTTTCTCTAGACTCCTCTGTCCCCTCCAGACTTCCCTGTCCCCTCCAGAACCCTCTGACCCCTCCACACCCTTCTGTCCCCTCCAGACTCCTCTTTCCTCTACAGACCCCTATGTCCTCTCCAGACCTATTTGTCCCCTCTAGAATCCTGTGTACTCTCCAGATTCCTCTATTCTCTCTAAAACCTGCTGTCTCTTTTAGACTCCTCCACTTCACAACAAATATTGACTTTGCACAGCCTGTGAATAACCCACTGCCAGATCGCCCTGTTTTCTCCAGACAACTCTGTCCCCTCCAGACTTCCATGTTCCCACCAGACCCCTCTGTCCCCTCCAGACACATCTGTCCCCTCCAGACACCTCTCTTCCCTCCAAACACCTCTCTTCCTCTCCAGACAACTCTGTCCGCTCCAGACTCCCCTGTCCCCTCCAGACTCCACTCTTCCTCTCCAGACAATTCTGTCCCCTCCAGACCCCCCTGTCCCCTCCAGACTCCTCTCTTCCTCTCCAGACAACTCTGTCCTCTCCAGACTCCCCTGTCCCCTCCAGACTCCGCTCTTCCCCTCAAGACTCCCCTGTCCCCTCCAGACACCTCTCTTCCTCTCCAGACACCTCTGTCCCCTCCAGACTTCCCTGTCCCCTCCAGACTCCTCTCTTCCTCTCCAGACAACTCTGCCCCCTCCAGACTCCCCTGTCCCCCTCCAGACTCCTCTCTTCCCCTCCAGACAACTCTGTCCCCTCCAGACAACTATGTCCCCTCCAGACACGTCTCTTCCCCTCCAGACACCTTTGTCCCCTCCAGACTTCCCTGTCCCCTCCAGACACCTCTCTTCCCCTCCAGACTCCTCTCTTCCTCTTCAGACACCTCTGTCCCCTCCAGACAACTATGTCCCCTCCGGACTTCCCTGTCCCCTCCAGACTTCTCTCTTCCTTTCCAGACAACTTTGTCCCCTCCAGACTCCCCTGTCCCCTCCAGACTCCTCTCTTCCCCTCCAAACTCCTCTCTTCCCCTCCAGACAACTCTGTCCTCTCGAGACTTCCCTGTCCACTCCAGACTCCTATCTTACCTCCAGACTCTTCTTTCCCCTTAAGACCCCTCTGTCCTCTCCAAATTCCTCTGTCTCCTCTATAATACTCCAGACCCCTCTGTCCTCTCGGCACCCCTCTGTCCCCTCCAAACCCCTCTGTCCCCTCCAAACACTCCAGTCCTCCAGACTCTTCTCTTCCCCTCCAGACCCATTTGTCCTCTCCAAACCCATTTGTCCCCTCCAGACTCATGTGTTCTCCCCGGAGTCCTCTATTCTCTTTAAACCCCACTGTCCCTTTTAGACACCTCAACTTCACAACAAATATTGACTTGGCACAGCCTGTGAATAACCAACAGCCAGATGCCTCTGTTTTCTCCAGACACCTCTGTCCCCTCCAGACTTCCCTGTCCTCTCCAGACTCCTATCTTACCTCCAGACACTTCTTTCTCCTTAAAGGGAAGGTGTCATGAATTTTTTTTTATTTTTTTTTTATATGTTATTGCTTTTAGTATGTCATTAAAATAAATTTTATTTATTTGTGTTTTTGTGTTGTACTTTTTTCTTTTTTCCTTCTTTTACTTCTCTATGGGGGCTGCCATTTATTTTTTCATCTCTGTATGTGTCGATTAACGACACATACAGAGATTGAATACGGCACATACATCCCCATAGAGAATGCGAACGGGAGCCGTTCCATTCACTATAGTGTACGCCGTCTGTGTGGGAACGGCGCATGCGCCGCTCCCACACAGACCAAATGGAAGGTCTTCGGCAGAGCGACATCCGGCGCCATTTTCATGTGGACCGGAAGCCGCGGCCGGACAGTAAGACGACTACTGTCCATATGTTCAGAAGCAAGGACTAGGAGCGGAGGGAGCAGAGAGAGCGGCGGCAGCGACAGCGGCGGCGGCAGGAGCAGGTAAGTTAACATTTGTGTATGTGATGTGTGTATTATGTTAGTGATATACTGTGTGATTACCACTGTATCTAATCCTCCTACACTGTGCATTCACTCAAAAAATGGCGGCACACAGTGTAGGAGGTTTGAACATTCAACCCCGTCCTTTCTCCTGGCACTAGCCAGGATAAAGGAGGGGGGATTGTTGGAGGACACTAGAGCGAGTGTCCAGACTTTTCTGTCCACTTCAGTATCCACTATCCCCACCAGATTTCTCTGCCTACTCCAAATTCCTATGTCCCATCTAGACACCTCTGTCCTCTCCAGACACCTATGTCCCCTTCTGCCCCCTCTGTCCACTCCAGACACCTATGTCCCCTTCAGCCCCCTCTGTCCACTCCAGACACCTATGTTCCCTTCAGCCCCCTCTGTCCACTCCAGACTCCTCTATCCTCTTAGGACATTTATGTCCTCTCCTGAGCCCTCTGTTCTCTCCAGACAGCTCTGCTCTCTCCAGACCCTTTTTTCCCCTCCAGACCCTTTTTTTCCCTCCAGACTTCTATGTCCACTTCAGATACCGCTGTCCTCTCCAGACTTCCCTTTCCCCTCAAGACCTCTTTTCCTTCCAGGCCACCCTGTGTCCTCCAAACACTCCTCTGTCCCCTCCAGAGCCCTCTGTACAATCCAGACTCTCTGTCCTCTCCAGACTCCTGTCCTGTCTAAACACCTCTGTCCCCTCCAGAGTACTCTGTCATTTTTAGAGTCCTCTGCCCCCTCCAGATCCCTCTGTCCCCTACATACCCCTCTGTCCCCTCCAAACTCCTTTGTCCCATTCAGACACCTCTGTTTTCTCCAGACTCCTCTCTCCCATCCATATCCCTCTGTCCTCTCCAGACCCCTGTGTCCTCTCCAGATCCATGTGTCCTCTCCAGACAACTCTGTCCTCTCCAGACAACTCTGTCCTCTCCAGACCCCTCTGTCTCCTCAAGATACCACTATCCTCCAGACTGCACTTTCCCCCTCCAGACCCCTCTGTCCTCCCCAGACCCCCTCTGTTCTCTCCATACCCCTCTGTCCCCTCCAGACCCCTCTGTCCTCTCCAGACCCCTCTGTCCCCTCCAGATCCCTCTGTCCCCTCCAGACCCCTCTGTCCCCTTTTGACACCTTTTGACCTCTTCAGACCCCTCTGTCCTTTCTAGACCTCTCTGTCCTTTCTAGACCCCTCTGTCCTCTCTAGACCCCTCTGTCATCTCTAGACCCCTCTGTCTTCTCCAGACTCCAATGTCCTCTGCAGGCCCCACTGTCATCTACAGACCCCTATGTCTTTTCCAGACCCCTCTGCCCTCTCCAAACACCTCTGTGTCCTCCAGACTCCACTTTCCCCTCGACTCCTATGTCCTCTCCAGAATCCTCTATTCTCTCTAGACCCAGCTGTCCCTTCTAGACCCCTCTGTCCTCTCCAGACCCCTCTGTCCACTCCAGACACCTCTGACCCCCTTCACACCCCTCTGTCCTTTCTAGACCCCTCTGTCCTCTCCAGACTCCTATGTACTCTCCAGGCTCTTCTGTCCACTACAGATCCCTATGTCACCGCCAAACACCTCTGTGTCCTCCAGACTCCTTTTCCCCTCCAGACCCCTATGTCCTCTCCGAAATCCTATATTCTCTCTAGACCCAGCTGTCACTTCTAGACCCCCTCTGTACTCTCCAGACCCCTCTGTCCCCTCCAGACCCCTCTGTGCCCCCAGACCCCTCTGTCCCCTCCAGAGTCCTCACCGTCCCTTCTATACTCCTCTATCTGTTTTCTCCAGACTCTTCTGTTTTCACCAAACTCCTCGGTTTTCTCCAGACTCCTCGGTTTTCTCCAGACTCCTCGGTTTTCTCCAGGCTCCTCTGTTTTCTCCAGGCTCCTCGGTTTTCCCCAGATTACTCAGTTTTCTCCAGACTCCTTTGTTTTCTCCAGACTCCTTTGTTTTCTCCAGACTCCTCTACCCCCTACAAACTCCTCTGTCCTCTACAAACACCTTGTCCCCTCAGTCCTCTCCAGACACTCTGTCCTCTCTAGTTCCATTTGACACCTCCAGATTACTGTGTACTCTACGGAGTCCTCTATTCTCTCTAAATCCCGCTGTGTCTTCTAAACTCCTTCTGTCCTCTCCAGACTCCTCTGTCTTCTCCAGACTCCTCTATCATCTCCAGACTCCTAAATCTTCTCCAGACTCCTCAATCTTCTCCAGACTCCTCTGTCTTCTCCAGAGTCCTCTGTCCCTATCAGACCCCTCTGTCCCTCTCAGATCCCTCTATCCTCTCCAGACTCCTCTGTCCTCTCCAGACCCCTCTGTTCTCTCCAGACTCCTCGGTCCCCTCCAGGGTCCTCTGTTCTCTCTAGACCCCACTGTCCCCACCAATCCCCTTTGTCACCTCCAGACCCTACCTTCCTCTCTAGACACCTCTGTCCCTTCTAGACTTCTCTGTCCAGTCCAGGCCCCTCCAGACCCTTCTGTCTACTCCAGACCCTTCTGTCCTGTCCAGACCCTTCTGTTCTCTCTTGCTCTTCTGTCTTCTCCAGATTCGTCTGTATTTTCCGGACTCCTGTGTCCTCCAAATCCTTCTGTCCCTTCCAAACACCACTTTCCCCTCTAGACTCCTTTGTCCCTGCCAGACGCCTCTGCACCCTTCTGTCCTCTCCAGACTACTCTGTCCTCACCAGACTCCTTTGTCCTTTCCAGGCCCCTCTGTCCTTTCTAGGCCCCTCTGTCCTCATCAGACCCATCTGTCCTCTCCAAACACCTTTGTCCCCTCCAGACTTTTTTGTTCCCTCCAGATCACCCTGTATCCCCAAAAGACTTCTCTGTCCCCCCTCCAGACCCATCTATCCTCTGCAGACACTTCTGTCTCCATCCAGACCCACTATCCCCTGTAAACACCACTATACTTTCCAGACCCCTCTTTCCCCTCTAGACACTTCTGTCTCCATCCAGACTCCTCTGTCTCCTCCAGAGGCCTCTGTCCCCTTCAGACTCATCTGTCCCTTCTAGACATCTCTGTCACCTGCCGACAACTTTGTCCTTTTCACACTCCTCTGTCCCCTCCAGACCCCTCCACCTTCAAACAATTCTGTTCCCTCCAGACTACTCTGTTCCTTCCAGATCACCCTGTGTCCCCCAGAGACTACTCTTTTTCCTGCAGACTCTTCTGTCTCCATCCAGACTTTTCTGTCCTCGCCAGACGCTTCTGTTCCCTGCAGACTTCTGTCCCCTCCAGACCCATCTGTCCCCTCCAGATTCCTCTGTCCCCTCCAGGCCACTTTGTACTCTCCAGAAACCTCTGTCCTTTTCCTACTCCTCTGTCCCCTCCAGGCTCCTCTGTCCCCTCCATACAACTCTGTCCCCTGAAGACTTCTCTGTCCCCTCAAGAATACCGTGTGTCCCCCAAAGACTCCTCAGTCCCACTCCAGTCCCCTTTGTCCCCAAGATACATCTCTGTCCCTTCCAAACCACTCTGGCACCAGTTTATCTCCCGCGGAAACAAAGACTTGAGCATGTTAAAATCCAACCTGCCTGATCCCTCTTTTCTGCAACACCAGCAGTCAGGGTAGAGTAAGACCCGTGATTACAGGCACGGACGGCCGTGGACAGTCCCCTGCATTTGTGGGCCGTGTCCCATTATAAAGTATGGGAGCATGGGCCGTAAAATAAAAAATATAGGATATGTCCTCTTTTTTACGGATGCTTTCTACGGCCTGGACACTGTACCGGAAATGTAGATTTTACGTTGTCCATGATGCTGCCCCTTTCTTCTGAGGGGTTATTAAGAATTAAACAATCCAGAACATTTCCTAAATATTAGACATTTAATATTGGATTTGTGGTCAATTGCAGACAGATCTCAGTTGGTTTATCTGCTCTGGATATTCATTGCTAATGGGGGAAGGAGCCGACACTTACTAGGGGGGAAGGATACGACACTTACTAGGGGGGAAGGAGACGAAACTTACTAGGGGGGGGGAGGAGATGACACTTACTAGGGGGGGGGATACGACACTTTCTAGGGGGGGAAGGATCTGACACTTACTAGGGTGGAAGGAGTCGACACTTACTAGGGTGGAAGGAGTCGACACTTACTAGGGGGGAAGGAGCCAACACTTCTAGGAGGGAAGGATCCGACACTTACTAGGGGGGGAAGGATCCGACATTTACTAGGGGGGGATTGATTTGACACTTACTAGGGGGGGAAGGAGACGACACTTAGTAGGGGAGAAGGAGCTAACACCTACTAGGGGGGGGGACACTATACCCCGTGCACTTTATTTGTAGGAAACACCCACCATCCATGGTTCAGGGTGGAAATGTGGTATAACAAGGATGAGGATCATGTGCGATCACACAGGTTGTACAGCTGAGAGATCGGCTGGTTCTGAGAATCCCTATTTCCAATGGTCTGGGCTAATGAAGGGGTTAATGGTGATATCCATTATTCATGGTGGTCTCGGGGGGTGAAGGGGTCAACACCCAATAGTTCTGTGAAGGGGTTAATGGATATTGTCTAGAGCAGTGAGTCCTGCTACTTCCTGTCTGGCTCATAGGCAGCTCCTCTGTGCTGCTGTTGACGACACCTATAATGTCTATTACATGTACAGACAGTGGTCACCCATATAAGAAATCACTCATGGCGGGTGGGGGGGGGGGTCTGAGGGGTTATTGCACAGCAGCAGGGGCAGTAGTGTCGTTACATTGTTATATTACAGTAATGCAGGATATCTATGTATACACAGCAGCAGGAGCAGTAGTGTCGTTACATTGTTATATTACAGTAATGGGGGGATATCTATGTATACACAGCAGCAGGAGCAGTAGTGTCGTTACATTGTTATATTACAGTAATGGGGGGATATCTATGTATACACAGCAGCAGGGGCAGTAGTGTCGTTACTTATTCATGTTATGTGTGTTGGGTGGGATGTCTGCCCCCTCCCCACTGGGTGCTCTTTCGGTGACCCTGGCAGTGTCTCCCCTCCCTCTATATAAGACAGGAGACTGTACAGAACTGTCACACTACCCACCGGACACTGGCACTACACACCCGGGTAAGAGCGGTGTCATATACCCTTCTCTGCTTTATATTATATAGACTCACCATCTGTACTGTATATTATATACTGTATATTATATAGACTCACCACCTGTACTGTATATTATATACTGTATATTATATAGACTCACCACCTGTACTGTATATTATATAGACACACCATCTGTACTGTATATTATATAGACTCACCACCTGTACTGTATATTATATACTGTATATTATATAGACTCACCATATTATATAGACTCACCACCTGTACTGTATATTATATACTGTATATTATATAGACTCACCACCTGTACTGTATATTATATAGACTCACCACCTGTACTGTATATTATATAGACTCACCATCTGTACTGTATATTATATAGACTCACCATCTGTACTGTATATTATATAGACCCACCACCTGTACTGTATATTATATACTGTATATTATATAGACTCACCACCTGTACTGTATATTATATACTGTATATTATATAGACTCACCACCTGTACTGTATATTATTTACTGTATATTATATAGATACACCAACTGTACTGTATATTATATACTGTATATTATATAGACTCACCACCTGTACTGTATATTATATACTGTATATTATATAGACTCACCACCTGTACTGTATATTATTTACTGTATATTATATAGATACACCACCTGTACTGTATATTATATAGACTCACCATCTGTACTGTATATTATATAGACTCACCACCTGTACTGTATATTATATAGACTCACCATCTGTACTGTATATTATATAGACTCACCACCTGTACTGTATATTATATAGACACACCACCTGTACTGTATATTATATAGACACACCACCTGTACTGTATATTATATACTGTATATTATATAGACTCACCATCTGTACTGTATATTATATACTGTATATTATATAGACTCACCACCTGTACTGTATATTATATACTGTATATTATATAGACTCACCACCTGTACTGTATATTATTTACTGTATATTATATAGATACACCAACTGTACTGTATATTATATAGACTCACCACCTGTACTGTATATTATATAGACTCACCACCTGTACTGTATATTATATAGACACACCACCTGTACTGTATATTATATACTGTATATTATATAGACTCACCATCTGTACTGTATATTATATACTGTATATTATATAGACTCACCACCTGTACTGTATATTATATAGACTCACCACCTGTACTGTATATTATATACTGTATATTATATAGACTCACCACCTGTACTGTATATTATATACTGTATTTTATATAGACTCACCACTTGTACTGTATATTATATAGACTCACCACCTGTACTGTATATTATATACTGTATATTATATAGACACACCATCTGTACTGTATATTATATAGACTCACCACCTATACTGTATATTATATACTGTATATTATATAGACTCACCACCTGTACTGTAGATTATATACTGTATATTATATAGACTCACCACCTGTACTGTATATTATATAGACTCACCATCTGTACTGTATATTATATAGACTCACCACCTGTACTGTATATTATATACTGTATATTATATAGATTCACCACCTGTACTGTATATTATATACTGTATATTATATAGACTCACCACCTGTACTGCATATTATATAGACTCACCACCTGTACTGTAGATTATATACTGTATATTATATAGACTCACCACCTATACTGTATATTATATAGACTCACCACCTGTACTGTATATTATATAGACTCACCACCTATACTGTATATTATATACTGTATATTATATAGACTCACCACCTGTACTGTATATTATATAGACTCACCACCTGTAGTGTATATTATATAGACTCACCATCTGTACTGTATATTATATACTGTATATTATATAGACTCACCACCTGTACTGTATATTATATACTGTATATTATATAGACTCACCACCTGTACTGTATATTATATACGGTATATTATATAGACCCACCATCTGTACTGTATATTATATAGACTCACCACCTATACTGTATATTATATAGACTCACCACCTATACTGTATATTATATACTGTATATTATATAGACTCACCACCTGTACTGTATATTATATAGACTCACCACCTGTACTGTATATTATATAGACTCACCACCTGTACTGTATATTATATAGACTCACCATCTGTACTGTATATTATATAGACTCACCACCTATACTGTATATTATATAGACTCACCACCTATACTGTATATTATATACTGTATATTATATAGACTCACCATCTGTACTGTATATTATATACTGTATATTATATAGACTCACCACCTGTACTGTATATTATATAGACTCACCACCTGTACTGTATATTATATAGACTCACCACCTGTACTGTATATTATATAGACTCACCACCTATTCTGTATATTATATAGACTCACCACCTATACTGTATATTATATAGACTCACCACCTATACTGTATATTATATACTGTATATTATATAGACTCACCACCTGTACTGTATATTATATACTGTATATTATATAGACTCACCACCTATACTGCATATTATATAGACTCACCACCTGTACTGTATATTATATAGACTCACCACCTGTACTGTATATTATATACTGTATATTATATAGACTCACCACCTATACTGTATATTATATAGACTCACCACCTGTACTGTATATTATATAGACTCACCACCTATACTGTATATTATATACAGTATATTATATAGACTCACCACCTATACTGTATATTATATAGACCCACCACCTATACTGTATATTATATAGACTCACCACCTATACTGTATATTATATACTGTATATTATATAGACTCACCACCTGTACTGTATATTATATACTGTATATTATATAGACTCACCACCTATACAGTATATTATATACTAGTACTGTGTATTATAGAATCACCACCTGTACTGTATATTATATACTAGTACTGTGTATTATAGAATCACCACCTGTACTGTATATTATATACTAGTACTGTGTATTATAGAATCACCACCTGTACTGTATATTATACAAACTCGCCTCCTGTACTATATATTATATAGACTGACCACCTGCACTATTTATTATATAGTGTTTATTATATACATTATATACTACATATTAGATATTACCCATTGTGCATTATACATTACAGATACAGCCAGGACACAGTGTGTATGGATTGTGGGGTGCACCATGGCCCTATGTGACGGGTTCACTAGCGACAATGTCACAGCCCCGGTGACCTTTGCCTGATGCTATAACTGTCCTGACCTTTATCTGTCTCCAGTGACTTTTACCTCGGCTATTTATAAACCTCCCTGAGATAATTCTAGATGCAAATTAAAATACCTCACGTACAACGAGAGCCCAACGCTACATGTCCAGAGCTGTGGTGATATATACCGAGCCTTGTGATCATTATCAGTGTATATCAGTATTATTATATAGTCATGTGATCATTATCAGTGTATATCAGTATTATTATATAGATACATGTGATCATTATCAGTGTATATCAGTATTATTATATAGTCATGTGATCATTATCAGTGTATATCAGTATTATTATATAGTCATGTGATCATTATCAGTGTATAGCAGTATTATTATATAGTCATGTGATCATTATCAGTGTATATCAGTATTATTATATAGTCATGTGATCATTATCAGTGTATATCAGTATTATTATATAGTCATGTGATCATTATCAGTGTATATCAGTATTATTATATAGATACATGTGATCATTATCAGTGTATATCAGTATTATTATATAGTCATGTGATCATTATCAGTGTATAGCAGTATTATTATATAGTCATGTGATCATTATCAGTGCATATCAGTATTATTATATAGATACATGTGATCATTATCAGTGTATATCAGTATTATTATATAGTCATGTGATCATTATCAGTGTATATCAGTATTATTATATAGTCATGTGATCATTATCAGTGTATAGCAGTATTATTATATAGTCATGTGATCATTATCAGTGTATATCAGTATTATTATATAGATACATGTGATCATTATCAGTGTATATCAGTATTATTATATAGTAATGTGATCATTATCAGTGTATATCAGTATTATTATATAGTCATGTGATCATTATCAGGGTATATCAGTATTATTATATAGTCATGTGATCATTATCAGTGTATATCAGTATTATTATATAGTCATGTGATCATTATCAGTGTATCAGTATTATTATATAGTCATGTGATCATTATCAGTGTATATCAGTATTATTATATAGTCATGTGATCATTATCAGTGTATATCAGTATTATTATATAGATACATGTGATCATTATCAGTGTATATCAGTATTATTATATAGTCATGTGATCATTATCAGTGTATATCAGTATTATTATATAGTCATGTGATCATTATCAGTGTATATCAGTATTATTATATATTCATGTGATCATTATCAGTGTATATCAGTATTATTATATAGTCATGTGATCATTATCAGTGTATATCAGTATTATTATATAGTCATGTGATCATTATCAGTGTATATCAGTATTATTATATAGTCATGTGATCATTATCAGTGTATATCAGTATTATTATATAGTCATGTGATCATTATCAGTGTATATCAGTATTATTATATAGCCATGTGATCATTATCAGTGTATATCAGTATTATTATATAGCCATGTGATCATTATCAGTGTATCAGTATTATTATATAGTCATGTGATCATTATCAGCGTATATCAGTATTATTATATAGTCATGTGATCATTATCAGTGTATATCAGTATTATTATATAGTCATGTGATCATTATCAGTGTATATCAGTATTATTATAGAGTCATGTGATCATTATCAGTGTATCAGTATTATTATATAGTCATGTGATCATTATCAGTGTATATTAGTATTATTATATAGTCATGTGATCATTATCAGTGTATATCAGTATTATTATATAGTCATGTGATCATTATCAGGGTATATCAGTATTATTATATAGTCATGTGATCATTATCAGTGTATATCAGTATTATTATATAGTCATGTGATCATTATCAGTGTATATCAGTATTATTATATAGTCATGTGATCATTATCAGTGTATCAGTATTATTATATAGTCATGTGATCATTATCAGTGTATATCAGTATTATTATATAGTCATGTGATCATTATCAGTGTATATCAGTATTATTATATAGTCATGTGATCATTATCAGTGTATATCAGTATTATTATATAGTCATGTGATCATTATCAGTGTATATCAGTATTATTATATAGTCATGTGATCATTATCAGTGTATATCAGTATTATTATATAGATACATGTGATCATTATCAGTGTATATCAGTATTATTATATAGTCATGTGATCATTATCAGTGTATCAGTATTATTATATAGTCATGTGATCATTATCAGTGTATATCAGTATTATTATATAGTCATGTGATCATTATCAGTGTATATCAGTATTATTATATAGTCATGTGATCATTATCAGTGTATATCAGTATTATTATAGAGTCATGTGATCATTATCAGTGTATCAGTATTATTATATAGTCATGTGATCATTATCAGTGTATATTAGTATTATTATATAGTCATGTGATCATTATCAGTGTATATCAGTATTATTATATAGTCATGTGATAATTATCAGGGTATATCAGTATTATTATATAGTCATGTGATCATTATCAGTGTATAGCAGTATTATTATATAGTCATGTGATCATTATCAGTGCATATCAGTATTATTATATAGTCATGTGATCATTATCAGTGTATATCAGTATTATTATATAGTCATGTGATAATTATCAGTGTATATCAGTATTATTATATAGTCATGTGATCATTATCAGTGTATATCAGTATTATTATATAGTCATGTGATCATTATCAGTGTATATCAGTATTATTATATAGTCATGTGATCATTATCAGTGTATATCAGTATTATTATATAGTCATGTGATCATTATCAGTGTATATCAGTATTATTATATAGTCATGTGATCATTATCAGGGTATATCAGTATTATTATATAGCCATGTGATCATTATCAGTGTATATCAGTATTATTATACAGTCATTTGATCATTATCAGTGTATATCAGTATTATTATATAGATAAATGTGATCATTATCAGTGTATATCAGTATTATTATATAGTCATTTGATCATTATCAGTGTATATCAGTATTATTATATAGCCATGTGATCATTATCAGTGTATATCAGTATTATTATATAGTCATGTGATCATTATCAGTGCATATCAGTATTATTATATAGTCATGTGATCATTATCAGTGTATATCAGTATTATTATATAGTCATGTGATCATTATCAGTGTATATCAGTATTATTATTATAGTCATGTGATCATTATCAGTGTATATCAGTATTATTATAGAGTCATGTGATCATTATCAGTGTATATCAGTATTATTATATAGTCATGTGATAATTATCAGTGTATATCAGTATTATTATATAGTCATGTGATCATTATCAGTGTATATCAGTATTATTATATAGTCATGTGATCATTATCAGTGTATATCAGTATTATTATATAGTCATGTGATCATTATCAGTGTATATCAGTATTATTATATAGTCATGTGATCATTATCAGTGTATATCCGTATTATTATATAGTCATGTGATCATTATCAGTGTATATCAGTATTATTATATAGACATGTGATCATTATCAGTGCATATCAGTATTATTATATAGTCATGTGATCATTATCAGTGTATAGCAGTATTATTATATAGTCATGTGATCATTATCAGTGCATATCAGTATTATTATATAGTCATGTGATCATTATCAGTGTATATCAGTATTATTATATAGTCATGTGATCATTATCAGTGTATATCATTATTATTATTATAGTCATGTGATCATTATCAGTGTATATCAGTATTATTATATAGTCATGTGATAATTATCAGTGTATATCAGTATTATTATATAGTCATGTGATCATTATCAGTGTATATCAGTATTATTATAGAGTCATGTGATCATTATCAGTGTATATCAGTATTATTATATAGTCATGTGATAATTATCAGTATATCAGTATTATTATGTAGTCATGTGATCATTATCAGTGTATATCAGTATTATTATAAAGTCATGTGGTCATTATCAGTGTATATCAGTATTATTATATAGTCATGTGATCATTATCAGTGTATATCAGTATTATTATATAGTCATGTGATGATTATCAGTGTATATTAGTATTATTATATAGTCATGTGATCATTATCAGTGTATATCAGTATTATTATATAGTCATGTGATAATTATCAGTGTATATCAGTATTATTATATAGTCATGTGATCATTATCAGTATATATCAGTATTATTATATAGCCATGTGATCATTATCAGTGTATATCAGTATTATTATATAGTCATGTGATCATTATCAGTGTATATCAGTATTATTATATAGTCATGTGATCATTATCAGTGTATATCAGTATTATTATATAGTCATGTGATCATTATCAGTGTATATCCGTATTATTATATAGTCATGTGATCATTATCAGTGTATATCAGTATTATTATATAGTCATGTGATCATTATCAGTGCATATCAGTATTATTATATAGCCATGTGATCATTATCAGTGTATAGCAGTATTATTATATAGTCAGGTGATCATTATCAGTGCATATCAGTATTATTATATAGTCATGTGATCATTATCAGTGTATATCAGTATTATTATATAGTCATGTGATCATTATCAGTGTATATCAGTATTATTATTATAGTCATGTGATCATTATCAGTGTATATCAGTATTATTATATAGTCATGTGATAATTATCAGTGTATATCAGTATTATTATATAGTCATGTGATCATTATCAGTGTATATCAGTATTATTATAGAGTCATGTGATCATTATCAGTGTATATCAGTATTATTATATAGTCATGTGATAATTATCAGTATATCAGTATTATTATGTAGTCATGTGATCATTATCAGTGTATATCAGTATTATTATATAGTCATGTGGTCATTATCAGTGTATATCAGTATTATTATATAGTCATGTGATCATTATCAGTGTATATCAGTATTATTATATAGTCATGTGATGATTATCAGTGTATATTAGTATTATTATATAGTCATGTGATCATTATCAGTGTATATCAGTATTATTATATAGTCATGTGATAATTATCAGTGTATATCAGTATTATTATATAGTCATGTGATCATTATCAGTGTATATCAGTATTATTATATAGCCATGTGATCATTATCAGTGTATATCAGTATTATTATATAGTCATGTGATCATTATCAGGGTATATCAGTATTATTATATAGTCATGTGATCATTATCAGTGTATATCAGTATTATTATATAGTCATGTGATCATTATCAGTGTATATCAGTATTATTATATAGTCATGTGATCATTATCAGTGTATATCAGTATTATTATAAAGTCATGTGATCATTATCAGTGTATATCAGTATTATTATATAGCCATGTGATCATTATCAGTGTATATCAGTATTATTATATAGTCATGTGATCATTATCAGTGTATATCAGTATTATTATATAGTCATGTGATCATTATCAGTGTATATCAGTATTATTATATAGCCATGTGATCATTATCAGTGTATATCAGTATTATTATATAGTCATGTGATCATTATCAGTGTATATCAGTATTATTATATAGTCATGTGATCATTATCAGTGCATATCAGTATTATTATATAGTCATGTGATCATTATCAGTGTATAGCAGTATTATTATATAGTCATGTGATCATTATCAGTGTATGTCAGTATTATTATATAGTCATGTGATCATTATCAGTGTATATCAGTATTATTATATAGATACATGTGATCATTATCAGTGTATATCAGTATTATTATATAGCCATGTGATCATTATCAGTGTATATCAGTATTATTATATAGTCATGTGATCATTATCAGTGTATATCAGTATTATTATATAGTCATGTGATCATTATCAGTGTATATCAGTATTATTATATAGTCATGTGATCATTATCAGTGCATATCAGTATTATTATATAGTCATGTGATCATTATCAGTGTATATCAGTATTATTATATAGTCATGTGATCATTATCAGTGTATATCAGTATTATTATATAGTCATGTGATCATTATCAGTGCATATCAGTATTATATAGTCATGTGATCATTATCAGTGTATATCAGTATTATTATATAGTCATGTGATCATTATCAGTGTATATCAGTATTATTATATAGCCATGTGATCATTATCAGTGTATATCAGTATTATTATATAGTCATGTGATCATTATCAGTGTATATCAGTATTATTATATAGTCATGTGGTCATTATCAGTGTATATCAGTATTATTATATAGTCATGTGATCATTATTATTGTATATCAGTATTATTATATAGTCATGTGATCATTATCAGTGTATAACAGTATTATTATATAGTCATGTGATCATTATCAGTGTATATCAGTATTATGATATAGTCATGTGATCATTATCAGTGTATATCAGTATTATTATATAGTCATGTGATCATTATCAGTATATATCAGTATTATTATATAGTCATGTGATCATTATCAGTGTATATTAGTATTATTATATAGTCATGTGATCATTATCAGTGTATATCAGTATTATTATATAGTCATGTGATCATTATCATTGTATAGGCCCTCCGGTCATTATCCCCCTCACTACTCATTTCCTCTTCTTCTCTTTAGGGCGACATGTCTATTCAGAAGATTCACGCTCGGGAGATCCTGGACTCCAGGGGAAACCCCACTGTAGAGGTCGACCTGTACACCGGGAAAGGTGCATTCATCTGTACACAACCAATATAGTCCAACCACCAAGATACAGTAACAGGGGTCATAGCCCCGGAGATGTGAGGCTGAGGGCAGCAGGGTCATCCAAGCAGCACAGAGTATTTCAGAAAAGAAGTGTGCCGATCTTTTCGGGGTTTACAGACTGAAAGCTACATAGTGTAAGGAGCCGGAGGCAGAGCAGCACAGAGTATTTCAGAAAAGAAGTGTGATGATCTTGTGGGGTTTTACAGACTGAAAGCTACATAGTGTAAGGAGCCGGAACCAGAGCAGCACAGAGTATTTTAGGAGAGGAGCGTGCTGATCTGTAGATTCAGATGTGGTAATAATAAATAATTTCCTATACTGTGTCCTCACTATTACAGGTCTTTTTCGGGCAGCCGTCCCCAGCGGAGCCTCCACAGGAATCTATGAAGCCCTGGAGCTGAGAGATGGGGACAAATCTCGATACCTGGGGAAAGGTGAGAAGCGATGGCCAGGGGTGTAACTCAAAGCTCCTGCGCCCCAATGTTAAATCTGCAATAATCTTTATTTGTATAGCGGTACATACTCAGAAGCGTTAGGGGGTGACATGGGAGGTGCCTCAGGCAGCAGGACCCATGTGTGGGTGCCACCTCTGCGCCCCCTATAGCTACGCCTCTGCCCACAATAATAATGAGTCAACCAGGATCATTTCCCTCCACATTCTCTACTCACTATTTCCAAACATCTCATTTGATTCACTGGAACGCATGTTGTGAGGACAAGTGTCACCCACTGCCATTCTCCACAGGTGTCCAGAAGGCGGTGGAGCACATCAACAAGACAATCGTCCCAGCTTTACTAGAAAAGGTAAGAGAACGCTCAAGAGCAAACAAGCAGACTACCAATACACTGATGGTCAAGTGTCTGATGGTCGGGTGTCTGATGGTCGGGTGTCTGATGGTCGGGTGTGTGATGGTCGGGTGTGTGATGGTCGGGTGTCTGATGGTCGGGTGTGTGATGGTCGGGTGTCTGATGGTCGGGTGTCTGATGGTCGGGTGTCTGATGGTCGGGTGTCTGATGGTCGAGTGTCTAATGGTCGGGTGTCTGATGGTCGGGTGTCTGATGGTCGGGTGTCTGAGGGTCGGGTGTGTGATGGTCGGGTGTGTGATGGTCGGGTGTGTGATGGTCGGGTGTGTGATGGTCGGGTGTGTGATGGTCGGGTGTATGATGGTCGGGTGTCTGATGGTCGGGTGTCTGATGGTCGGGTGTCTGATGGTCGGGTGTCTGATGGTCGGGTGTCTGATGGTCGGGTGTCTGATGGTCGGGTGTCTGATGGTCGGGTGTCTGATGGTCGAGTGTCTGATGGTCGGGTGTCTGAGGGTCGGGTGTCTGAGGGTCGGGTGTGTGATGGTCGGGTGTGTGATGGTCGGGTGTCTGATGGTCGAGTGTCTGATGGTCGGGTGTCTGAGGGTCGGGTGTCTGAGGGTCGGGTGTGTGATGGTCGGGTGTGTGATGGTCGGGTGTCTGATGGTCGGGTGTGTGATGGTCGGATGTCTGATGGTCGGGTGTGTGATGGTCGGGTGTCTGATGGTCGGGTGTGTGATGGTCGGGTGTGTGATGGTCGGGTGTCTGATGGTCGGGTGTGTGATGGTCGGGTGTGTGATGGTCGGGTGTCTGATGGTCGGGTGTCTGATGGTCGGGTGTCTGATGGTCGGGTGTCTGATGGTCGGGTGTCTGAGGGTCGGGTGTCTGAGGGTCGGGTGTGTGATGGTCGGGTGTGTGATGGTCGGGTGTGTGATGGTCGGGTGTGTGATGGTCGGGTGTCTGAGGGTCGGGTGTGTGATGGTCGGGTGTGTGATGGTCGGGTGTGTGATGGTCGGGTGTGTGATGGTCGGGTGTGTGATGGTCGGGTGTGTGATGGTCGGGTGTATGATGGTCGGGTGTCTGATGGTCGGGTGTCTGATGGTCGGGTGTCTGATGGTCGGGTGTCTGATGGTCGGGTGTCTGATGGTCGGGTGTCTGATGGTCGGGTGTCTGATGTTCGGGTGTCTGATGGTCGAGTGTCTGATGGTCGGGTGTCTGAGGGTCGGGTGTCTGAGGGTCGGGTGTCTGAGGGTCGGGTGTGTGATGGTCGGGTGTGTGATGGTCGGGTGTCTGATGGTCGGGTGTCTGATGGTCAAGTGTCTGATGGTCGGGTTTCTGATGGTCGGGTGTGTGATGGTCGGGTGTGTGATGGTCGGGTGTGTGATGGTCGGGTGTGTGATGGTCGGGTGTCTGATGGTCGGGTGTCTGATGGTCGGGTGTCTGATGGTCGGGTGTCTGATGGTCGGGTGTCTGAGGGTCGGGTGTGTGATGGTCGGGTGTGTGATGGTCGGGTGTGTGATGGTCGGGTGTCTGATGGTCGGGTGTCTGATGGTCGGGTGTCTGATGGTCGGGTGTCTGATGGTCGGGTGTCTGATGGGCGGGTGTCTGATGGTCGGGTGTCTGATGGTCGGGTGTCTGATGGTCGGGTGTGTGATGGTCGGGTGTGTGATGGTCGGGTGTCTGATGGTCGGGTGTCTGATGGTCGGGTGTCTGATGGTCGGGTGTCTGAGGGTCGGGTGTCTGAGGGTCGGGTGTCTGAGGGTCGGGTGTGTGATGGTCGGGTGTGTGATGGTCGGGTGTGTGATGGTCGGGTGTGTGATGGTCGGGTGTCTGAGGGTCGGGTGTGTGATGGTCGGGTGTGTGATGGTCGGGTGTGTGATGGTCGGGTGTGTGATGGTCGGGTGTGTGATGGTCGGGTGTGTGATGGTCGGGTGTGTGATGGTCGGGTGTGTGATGGTCGGGTGTCTGATGGTCGGGTGTCTGATGGTCGGGTGTCTGATGGTCGGGTGTCTGATGGTCGGGTGTCTGATGTTCGGGTGTCTGATGGTCGAGTGTCTGATGGTCGGGTGTCTGAGGGTCGGGTGTCTGAGGGTCGGGTGTGTGATGGTCGGGTGTGTGATGGTCGGGTGTGTGATGGTCGGGTGTCTGATGGTCGGGTGTCTGATGGTCAAGTGTCTGATGGTCGGGTTTCTGATGGTCGGGTGTGTGATGGTCGGGTGTGTGATGGTCGGGTGTGTGATGGTCGGGTGTGTGATGGTCGGGTGTGTGATGGTCGGGTGTCTGATGGTCGGGTGTCTGATGGTCGGGTGTCTGAGGGTCGGGTGTCTGAGGGTCGGGTGTGTGATGGTCGGGTGTGTGATGGTCGGGTGTGTGATGGTCGGGTGTCTGATGGTCGGGTGTCTGATGGTCGGGTGTCTGATGGTCGGGTGTCTGATGGTCGGGTGTCTGATGGGCGGGTGTCTGATGGTCGGGTGTCTGATGGTCGGGTGTGTGATGGTCGGGTGTCTGTTGGTCGGGTGTCTGATGGTCGGGTGTCTGATGGTCGGGTGTCTGATGGTCGGGTGTCTGATGGTCGGGTGTCTGATGGTCGAGTATCTGATGGTCAGGTGTCTGATGGACAGGTATATGAGGGTCAGGTGTCTGATGGTTCAGGTATTTAATTGTCAGGAGTCTCGTGGTCAATTGTCTGATGATCAGGTATTTGATGGTGAGCTATCTGATGGTTAGGTGTCTCATGATCAGGTATCTGATGATTTAATGGTCAGGTGTCTAATGGTCATGTCTCTGATTAGTCCGATGTTCAGGTATTTAATGGTCAGGTGTCCGATGTTCAGGTATTTAATGGTCAGGTGTCCGATGTTCAGGTATTTAATGGTCAGGTGTCCGATGTTCAGGTATTTAATGGTCAGGTGTCCGATGTTCAGGTATTTGATGGTCAGTTGTCCGATGTTCAGGTATTTGATGGTCAGGTGTCCGATGTTCAGGTATTTGATGGTCAGGTGTCCGATGTTCAGGTATTTAATGGTCAGGTGTCCGATGTTCAGGTATTTGAAGGTCAGGTGTCCGATGTTCAGGTATTTGATGGTCAGGTGTCCGATGTTCAGGTATTTAATGGTCAGGTGTCCGATGTTCAGGTATTTAATGGTCAGGTGTCCGATGTTCAGGTATTTGATGGTCAGGTGTCTGATGTTCAGGTATTTGATAGTCAGGTGTCCGATGTTCAGGTATTTAATGGTCAGGTGTCCGATGTTCAGGTATTTGATGGTCAGGTGTCTGATGTTCAGGTATTTGATAGTCAGGTGTCCGATGTTCAGGTATTTAATGGTCAGGTGTCCGATGTTCAGGTATTTGAAGGTCAGGTGTCCAAACATCAAAATGTGTAATCTATCTAAGCTCTATACAACTTCTTACCTGTTACCATTACATTCAGTTTCTCATCAACCATCTGGGAACTATCTCCAGACAATCCCCAATTAATCAACCATCTTTACAAACATATACGGGTTCATTTATCAGAGGTCCACCTAAGATGCACCAATCGTCCATATTCCGTTCCCCCATATACCCATTACTCAGCCGCCACCCATCCCTCCAAACATCCGCGCGTACAACATTCATCATCCATTAAACCTTCCATGCATCTTAGACTCATCCACTGCATAAATCTAATACCAATCCCCAATCTGAGAAGCCTTCACCCGTCTGCAGTCACACATCGACCCATCTGAGCTCCGTACCCGACCCCACCCGTCTATACAATGATCCATCCTTTCATATATCTTCCCACCCAGATAGCCATCCATTAGGACTAAATCTATTCAATATCCATTAACCAGCTATATGCCATCAACCCTACCCACCCATCAGAACTTCACCCACCCATTCAAGGTCAATCCATCCATGAACCCGTCCACTAATCCACCAATCTATAAACCTACTTATCCCTCCATCGCCCTCCCGTAGACCCATCGCCACGTGAGAACTATCCAGAATCTCTCAATATGAGATGGGTCCACCATGTATTGTACACGATTGACATTGGGACTATGTAGGACTATGTAGGGACCAGCGGAACAATAGGACAACTTGACCTCAGAGAATGGATCTATCCATAGGTTGGTGAATGGGGCGGATAAACACTCTCAGCAAATAATCGATATACTGGCAATTGATTATTAACAGAAGAAGCTGTAATGATTATTGTTCTGTCTCCGTCTTCGGTTCCTGCAGAAATTCAGCGTTGTGGATCAGGAGAAGATTGACAAATTAATGCTGGAACTTGATGGGACCGAGAACAAATGTGAGTATGAAATAAACCCGGAAGAAGCCGAGATGTAAGAGACAGAACGTCCGCGGGAAAGACAGTGAATGGCTGATGTTTTCTTCCTTTACAGCAAAGTTTGGTGCTAATGCCATCCTGGGGGTGTCACTGGCGGTGTGCAAGGCCGGCGCAGCGGAGAAGGGTGTCCCCCTCTACAGGCACATTGCTGACCTAGCGGGAAACCCTGATATCATCCTCCCTGTCCCTGTGAGCATTCATTATCACATACTCGACCCATGAGACCACCCCAATGTACTCTCCCTCTCTCTCTGTCCCCCCATCTCCCCATTCTCTCTCTCTCCCCCAATCTCCTCATTCTCTCTCTGTCCCCACAGCCCCTCATTCTCTCTCTGTCCCCCCATCCCCTCATTCTCTCTGTCTGTCCCCCCATCTCCTCATTCTCTCTCTCTGTCCCCCCATCTCCTCATTCACTCTCTCTGTCCCCCGATCTCCTCATTCTCTCTCTCTGTCCTCCCATCTCCTCATTCTCTCTCTCTCTGTTCCCCCATCTCCTCATTCTCTCTCTCTGTCCCCCCCATCTCCTAATTCTCTCTCTCTCTGTCCCCCCCATCTCCTAATTCTCTCTCTCTCTCTGTCCCCCATCTCCTCATTCTCTCTCTCTCTCTGTCCCCCCATCTCCTCATTCTCTCTCTCTCTGTCCCCCCATCTCCTCATTCACTCTCTCTCTCTCTGTCCCCCATCTCCTCATTCTCTCTCTCTCTGTCCCCCATCTCCTCATTCTCTCTCTCTCTGTCCCCCCATCTCCTCATTCACTCTCTCTGTCCCCCATCTCCTCATTCTCTCTCTCTGTTCCCCCATCTCCTCATTCTCTCTCTCTCTCTGTCCCCCCATCTCCTCATTCTCTCTCTCTCTCTCTGTCCCCCCATCTCCTCATTCTCTCTCTCTCTGTCCCCCCATCTCCTCATTCACTCTCTCTGTCCCCCCATCTCCTCATTCTCTCTCTCTGTCCCCCCATCTCCTCATTCTCTCTCTCTCTCTGTCCCCCCATCTCCTCATTCTCTCTCTCTCTCTGTCCCCCATCTCCTCATTCTCTCTCTCTCTGTCCCCCCATCTCCTCATTCACTCTCTCTGTCCCCCCATCTCCTCATTCTCTCTCTCTCTGTCCCCCATCTCCTCATTCTCTCTCTCTCTGTCCCCCCATCTCCTCATTCTCTCTCTCTCTCTGTCCCCCCATCTCCTCATTCACTCTCTCTGTCCCCCCCATCTTCTCATTCTCTCTCTCTGTCCTCCCATCTCCTCATTCTCTCTCTCTCTGTTCCCCCATCTCCTCATTCTCTCTCTGTCCCCCCATCTCCTCATACTCTCTCTCTCCCTGTCCCCCCATCTCCTCATTCTCTCTCTCTCTCTGTCCCCCCATCTCCTCATTCACTCTCTCTGTCCCCCCCATCTTCTCATTCTCTCTCTCTGTCCTCCCATCTCCTCATTCTCTCTCTGTCTGTCCCCCCATCTCCTCATTCTCTCTCTGTCTGTCCCCCCATCTCCTCATTCTCTCTCTCTGTCCCCCCATCTCCTCATTCACTCTCTCTGTCCCCAGATCTCCTCATTCTCTCTCTCTGTCCTCCCATCTCCTCATTCTCTCTCTCTCTGTTCCCCCATCTCCTCATTCTCTCTCTCTGTCCCCCCCATCTCCTAATTCTCTCTCTCTCTCTGTCCCCCATCTCCTCATTCTCTCTCTCTCTCTCTGTCCCCCCATCTCCTCATTCTCTCTCTCTCTCTGTCCCCCCATCTCCTCATTCACTCTCTCTCTGTCCCCCATCTCCTCATTCTCTCTCTCTCTGTCCCCCATCTCCTCATTCTCTCTCTCTCTGTCCCCCCATCTCCTCATTCACTCTCTCTGTCCCCCCATCTTCTCATTCTCTCTCTCTGTTCCCCCATCTCCTCATTCTCTCTCTGTCCCCCCATCTCCTCATACTCTCTCTCTCCCTGTCCCCCCATCTCCTCATTCTCTCTCTCTCTCTGTCCCCCCATCTCCTCATTCACTCTCTCTGTCCCCCCCATCTTCTCATTCTCTCTCTCTGTCCTCCCATCTCCTCATTCTCTCTCTGTCTGTCCCCCCATCTCCTCATTCTCTCTCTGTCTGTCCCCCCATCTCCTCATTCTCTCTCTCTGTCCCCCCATCTCCTCATTCACTCTCTCTGTCCCCAGATCTCCTCATTCTCTCTCTCTGTCCTCCCATCTCCTCATTCTCTCTCTCTCTGTTCCCCCATCTCCTCATTCTCTCTCTCTGTCCCCCCCATCTCCTAATTCTCTCTCTCTCTCTGTCCCCCATCTCCTCATTCTCTCTCTCTCTCTCTGTCCCCCCATCTCCTCATTCTCTCTCTCTCTCTGTCCCCCCATCTCCTCATTCACTCTCTCTCTGTCCCCCATCTCCTCATTCTCTCTCTCTCTGTCCCCCATCTCCTCATTCTCTCTCTCTCTGTCCCCCCATCTCCTCATTCACTCTCTCTGTCCCCCCATCTTCTCATTCTCTCTCTCTGTCCCCCCATCTCCTCATTCTCTCTCTCTGTTCCCCCATCTCCTCATTCTCTCTCTCTCTCTGTCCCCCCATCTCCTCATTCTCTCTCTCTCTCTCTCTGTCCCCCCATCTCCTCATTCTCTCTCTCTCTGTCCCCCCATCTCCTCATTCTCTCTCTCTCTGTCCCCCCATCTCCTCATTCACTCTCTCTGTCCCCCCATCTCCTCATTCTCTCTCTCTGTCCCCCCATCTCCTCATTCTCTCTCTCTCTCTCTCTGTCCCCCCATCTCCTCATTCTCTCTCTCTCTCTCTGTCCCCCCATCTCCTCATTCACTCTCTCTGTCCCCCCATCTCCTCATTCTCTCTCTCTCTGTCCCCCATCTCCTCATTCTCTCTCTCTCTGTCCCCCCATCTCCTCATTCTCTCTCTCTCTCTGTCCCCCCATCTCCTCATTCACTCTCTCTGTCCCCCCCCCATCTTCTCATTCTCTCTCTCTGTCCTCCCATCTCCTCATTCTCTCTCTCTCTGTTCCCCCATCTCCTCATTCTCTCTCTGTCCCCCCATCTCCTCATACTCTCTCTCTCTCCCTGTCCCCACAACTCCTCATTCTCTCTCTCTTTGCCCCCATCTCATTCTCTCTCTCTGCCCCCATCTCCTCATTCTCTCTCTGTGTCCCCCCATCTCCTCATTCTCTCTCTCCGTCCCCCCCATCTCCTCATTCTCTCTTTCTGTCCCCCCATCTCCTCATTCTCTCTCTCTCTGTCCACCCCATGAGGAGATGGGGATCTCCTCATTCTCTCTCTCTCTCTGTCCCCCCATCTCCTCATTCTCTCTCTCCCTGTCCCCCCATCTCCTCATTCTCTCTCTCTTTGCCCCCATCTCCTCATTCTCTCTCTCTGCCCCATCTCCTCATTCTCTCTCTGTGTCCCCCATCTCCTCATTCCCTCTCTCCGTCCCCCCCATCTCCTCATTCTCTCTCTCTGTCCCCCCCATCTCCTCATTCTCTCTCTCTCTGTCCACCCCATGAGGAGATGGGGATCTCCTCATTCTCTCTTTCTCTCTCTCTCTCTCTGTCCCCCCATCTCCTCATTCTCTCTCTCTCTGTCCCCCCATCTCCTCATTCTCTCTCTCTCTGTCCCCCCCATCTCCTCATTCTCTCTCTCTGTCCACCCCAGCTCCTCATTCTCTCTCTGTCCCCCATCTCCTCATTCTCTCTCTCTGTCCCCATCTCCTCATTCTCTCTCTGTCCCCCCATCTCCTCATACTCCCTCTCTCTCTCTCCCTGTCCCCCCCATCTCCTCATTCTCTCTCTCTCTCTGCTCCATCTCCTCATTCTCTTTCTCTGTCCCCATCTCCTCATTCTCTCTCCCTGTCCCCCCATCACCTCATTCTCTCTCTATGTCCCCCCATCTCCTCATTCTCTCTCTCTGTCCCCCATCTCCTCATTCACTCTCTCTGTCCCATCTCCTCATTCTCTCTCTCTGTCCTCCCATCTCCTCATTCTCTCTCTCTCTCTGTTCCCCCATCTCCTCATTCTCTCTGTCTCTCTCTGCCCCCCCCATCTCCTCATTCTCTCTCTCTCTGTCCCCCCATCTCCTCATTCTCTCTCTCTCTGTCCCACCATCTCCTCATTCTCTCTCTCTCTGTCCCCCCATCTCCTCATACTCTCTCTCTCTCCCTGTCCCCCCATCTCCTCATTCTCTCTCTCTTTGCCCCCATCACCTCATTCTCTCTCTCTCTCTGCCCCATCTCCTCATTCTCTCTCTGTGTCCCCCCATCTCCTCATTCTCTCTCTCTCCGTCCCCCCATCTCCTCATTCTCTCTCTCTGCCCCCCATCTCCTCATTCTCTCTTTGTCCCCCCATCTCCTCATTCTCTCTCTCTGTCCCATCTCCTCATTCACTCTCTCTGTCCCCCCATCTCCTCATTCTCTCTCTCTGTCCCCCCATCTCCTCATTCACTTTCTCTGTCCCCCCATCTCCTCATTCTCTCTCTCTCTGTCTCCCCATCTCATCATTCTCTCTCTCTTTCTCTGCCCCCCATCTCCTTATTCTCTGTCCCCCATCTCCTCATTCTCTCTCTCTCTCTCTCTGCCCCCATCGCTTCATTCTCTCTCTCTCTCTCTCTCTGCCCCCATCTCCTCATTCTCTCTCTCTCTGCCCACATCTCCTCATTCTCTCTCTGTGTCCCCCCATCTCCTCATTCTCTCTCTCCGTCCCCCCCCATCTCCTCATTCTCTCTCTCTGCCCCCCATCTCCTCATTCTCTCTCTGTACCCCCATCTCCTCATTCTCTCTCTCTTTGCCCCCATCTCCTCATTCTCTCTCTCTGTCTCTGCCCCATCTCCTCATTCTCTCTCTGTGTCCCCCCATCTCCTCATTCTCTCTCTCCGTCCCCCCATCTCCTCATTCTCTCTCTCTGCCCCCCATCTCCTCATTCTCTCTTTGTCCCCCCATCTCCTCATTCTCTCTCTCTGTCCCATCTCCTCATTCACTCTCTCTGTCCCCCCATCTCCTCATTCTCTCTTGCTGTCCCCCCATCTCCTCATTCACTTTCTCTGTCCCCCCATCTCCTCATTCTCTCTCTCTGTTCCCCCCATCTCCTCATTCTCTCTCTCTCTCTCTGTCCCCCCATCTCCTCATTCTTTGCTCTCTGTCCCATCTCCTCATTCACTCTCTCTGTCCCCCCATCTCCTCATTCTCTCTCTGTCCCCCCATCTCCTCATTCACTTTCTCTGTCCCCCCATCTCCTCATTCTCTCTCTCTCTGTTCCCCCATCTCCTCATTCTCTCTCTCTCTGTTCCCCCCATCACCTCATTCTCTCTCTCTCTCTATCCCCTCATTCTCTCTCTCTGTCTTCCCATCTCCTCATTCTCTCCCTCTGTCCCCCCCATCTCCTCATTCTCTCTCTATCCCCCATCTCCTCATTCTCTCTCTCTCTCTCTGCCCCCCCATCTCCTCATTCTCTCTTTGTCCCCCATCTCCTCATTCCCTCACTCTGCCCCCCATCTCTTCATTCTCTCTCTGTCCCTCATCTCCTCATTCTCTCTCTCTGTCCCCCCATCTCATCATTCTCTCTCTCTTTCTCTGCCCCCCCCATCTCCTTATTCTTTTTTCCTTATTCTCTCTGTCCCCCATCTCCTCATTCTCTCTCTCTCTCTCTGCCCCATCGCTTCATTCTCTCTCTCTCTCTCTCTCTGCCCCCATCTCCTCATTCTCTCTCTCTCTGCCCCATCTCCTCCATTCTCTCTGCCCCATCGCCTCATTCTCTCTCTCTGTCCCCCCATCTCCTCATTCTCTCTCTCTCTGCCCCATCTCTTCATTCTCTCTCTTTCTGTCCTCCCATCTCCTCATTCTCTCTCTGTCCCCCCATCTCCTCATTCTCTCACTCTGTCCCCCCATCTCCTCATTCTCTCTCTCTGTCCCCCCATCTCCTTATTCTCTCTCTCTGTCTCCCCATCTCCTCATTCTCTCTCTCTCTGTCCTCCCCATCTCCTCATTCTCTCTCTCTGTCCCCCATCTCCTCATTCTCTCTCTCTCTATCCCCCCATCTCCTCATTCTCTCTCTCTCTCTGTCCCCCCATCTCCTTATGCTCTCTCGGTCCCCCCATCACCTCATTCTCTGTCTCTATCCCCTCATTCTCTCTCTTTGTCCCCCCAATCTCCTCATTCTCTCTCTCTGTCCCCCCATCTCCTCATTCTCTCTCTCTCTCTCTCTGTTCCTCCCATGTCCTCATTCTCTCTCTGTTCCCCCCATCTCCTCATTCTCTCTCTGTCCCCCCATCTCATTCTCTCTCTCTCTGTCCCCCCATCTCCTCATTCTCTCTCTCTCTCTGTCCCCCGATCTCCTCATTCTCTCTCACTCTGTCCCCCCATCTCCTCATTCTCTCTCCATCTCCTCATTCTCTTTCTCTCTGTCCCCCCATCTCCTCATTCTCTCTCTGTCTCCCCATCTCCTCATTCTCCCTCTCTGTCCCCCCATCTCCTCATTCTCTCTCTGTGTCCCCATCTCCTCATTCTCTCTCTCTCTGTCCCCCCCATCTCCTCATTCTATCTCTCTGTCCCCATCTCCTCTCTCTCTCCCTCTCTCTATCTCTCTGTCCCCATCTCCTCTCTCTCGCTCTCTCTTTTTCTCCTTCCCATTCTCTCTTGAATTTTCTCATGTTTTCTTTCTTTTCTCAGGCATTCAATGTCATTAATGGTGGTTCCCATGCTGGTAACAAGTTGGCCATGCAGGAATTCATGATTCTGCCTGTGGGGGCATCAACCTTCCGGGAAGCCATGCGCATAGGAGCAGAGGTCTACCATAACCTGAAGGCCGTCATTAAGTCCAAGTACGGAAAAGATGCCACCAACGTGGGGGATGAAGGTGGATTTGCTCCCAACATCTTGGAGAACAATGAGGGTGAGAAGAGACGAAGCAAAGTCACAATGTTACAGGAGTGAAATATTCCTCTAAAAAACTTTCATAAGAGATGTCCCCTCTAGTAGGAGCTGAAGGTTACACGTGTGCCCTTCACTCAATGTACCCAGCCGAGCAGCTGCCATCACTGTAACATTATACAGCATATTAGTGTTAGGAGATATAATAGACTATAAATTATAATACAATATCACATAAACCACCATAGTCAGAAATAAGCCTGAAATTAAATATGTTTCTCTGCAGCCCTGGAGCTCCTGAAAGCCGCCATTGAGAAAGCCGGTTACCCAGATAAGATTGTCATTGGGATGGACATCGCTGCGTCAGAATTTTTCCGCAAAGGAAAATACGATCTGGACTTCAAATCACCAGACGATCCAACCCGCTACATTACTGGAGAAGAGCTGGGGAACCTGTACAAGTCCTTTATCAAGAATTACCCCGGTGAGTGATGTGATGTAATGTGCCCAGAAAAAAGAGACCTATGATCCTGCCCCTCCTACTGCAGGGTGATATATACAGAAGAGAGCTATGATCCAGCCACTCCTCCTGCAGGGTGATATATACAGAAGAGAGCTATGATCCTGCCCCTCCTCATGCAGGGTGATATATACAGGAGAGCTATGATCCTGCCACTCCCCCTGCAGGGGGATATATACAGAAGAGAGCTATGATCCTGCCCCTCCTCCTGCAGGGTGATATATACAGAAGAGAGCTATGCTCCTGCCCCTCCTCATGCAGGGTGATATATACAGGAGAGCTATGATCCTGCCACTCCCCCTGCAGGGGGATATATACAGAAGAGAGCTATGATCCTGCCCCTCCTCCTGCAGGGTGATATATACAGAAGAGAGCTATGATCCTGCCCCTCCTCCTGCAGGGTGATATATACAGAAGAGACCTATGATCCTGACCCTCCTCCTGCAGGGTGATATATACAGAAGAGAGCTATGATCCTGCCCCTCCTCCTGCAGGGTGATATATACAGAAGAGATCTATGATCCTGCCCCTCCTCCTGCAGGGTGATATATACAGAATAGAGCTATGACCCTGCCCCTCCACCTGCAGGGTGATACATATAGAAGAGAGCTATGATCCTGCCCCTCCTCCTGCAGGGTGATATATACAGAAGAAAGCTATGATCCTGCCCATCCTCCTGCAGGGTGATATATACAGAAGAGAGCTATGATCCTGCCCCTCCTCCTGCAGGGTGATATATACAGAAGAGAGCTATGATCCTGCCCCTCCTCCTGCAGGGTGATATATACAGAAGAGATCTATGATCCTGCCCCTCCTCCTGCAGGGTGATATATACAGAAGAGCGCTATGATCCTGCCCCTCCTCCTGCAGGGTCATATATACAGAAGAGAGCTATGATCCTGCCCCTCCTCCTGCAGGGTGATATATATACAGAAGTGAGCTATGATCCTGCCCTCCTCCTGCAGGGTGATACAGACAGAATGGAATTACGAGCTTGCACCTCCTACTTCTCGTTAATATTGTCCTCTTTCTTTGACAGTGGTCTCTATTGAGGATCCCTTTGACCAGGATGATTGGGAAAACTGGAAGAGCTTCCTTGCCACTGTTGATATCCAAATAGTTGGTGATGATTTGACTGTCACAAACCCAAAGAGGATCCAGAAAGCAATAGAGCAAAAGTCTTGTAACTGCCTCCTGCTTAAGGTCAACCAGATCGGCTCTGTCACGGAGTCTATCCAGGCGTAAGTGACATTTGTTCTGTAGAAAGTGACACCGTATATCTGTTTGATGTGGCGAGCACATTTGATTCTGGCAAGTGTGGGCACATGAAACCTAGTGATTTATTACACTAATGGCCACACCTGTCTCCAGCAAATTTGGCATTAATAAATATCTTCTCTGGCATCCAATGGGTAATAAGTAACATCCCTGGTGTCTAGTGGATAATAATTACATCCCTGGTGTCTTGTAAATAATAAGTAACATCCCCAGTGTCTAGTGGATAATAAATAACATCCCTGGTGTCCAGTGGATAATAAATAACATCCCTGGTGTCTAGTGGATAATAATTACATCCCTGGTGTCTAGGCGATAATAATTACATCCCTGGTGTCTAGGGGATAATAATTACATCTCTGGTGTCCATTGCATAATAAGTAACATCCCTGGTGTCCATTGGATAATAAGTAACACCCCAGGTGACTAGGGGATAATAAATAATATCCCTGGTGCCCAATGGATCATAAATAACATCCCCGGCGTCTAGTGGATAATAATTAACATCCCCGGCGTCTAGTCGATAATAAATAACATCCCTGGTGTCCATTGGATAATAAATAACATCCCTGGTGTCTAGTGGATAATAAATAACATCCCTGGTGTCTGGTGGATAATTAGTAACATGCTCGGCATCTAGTGGATAATAAGTAGCATCACTGGTGTCCAGTAAATAATAAATAAAATCCCTGGTGTCCAGTGGATAATAAATTACATCCCTGGTGTCTAGTGGATAATAAGTAACATCCTCTGCATCTAGTGGATAATAAGTAGCATCACTGGTGTCCAGCCCTAAATAACAGCCCTGGCGTCTAGTGGATAATAAATAACATTCCCGGCATTTAGTCCATAATAAACAACATTCCTGGTGTCTAGTGGATAATAATTAACATCCCTGGTGTCCAGTGGATAATAAATAATATCCCTGGTGTCTAGTGGATAATACATTACATCCCTGGTATCTAGTGGATAATAAATAACATCCCTGGTGTCCAGTGGATAAGTAACATCCCTGGTGTCTAGTGGATAATAATTACATCCCTGGTGTCCATTGGATAATAAGTAACATTCCTGGTGTCTAGTGGAAAATAAATAATATCCCTTGTGTCCAGTGGATCATAAAGAACATCCCCGGCATCTAGTCGATAATAAATAACATCCCTGGTGTCTAGTGGATAATAAGTAACATCCCTGGTGCTTATTGGATAATAAATAATATCCCAGTTGTCTAGTGGATAATACATTATATCCCTGGTATCTAGTGGATAATAAATAACATCCCTGCTGTCTAGTGGATAAGTAACATCCCTGCTGTCTAGTGGATAGTATGAATACCTCTGGTGTAGGATACTCATCATATACATTCCTAGTTGGACAGGTCTGACATGAAGTAACACTGCGTATCTCCCTGATGTAATACTTTTATCTTTACAGCTGTAAATTGGCTCAGTCCAATGGATGGGGTGTGATGGTCAGCCATCGTTCTGGAGAGACAGAAGACACCTTCATTGCTGACCTGGTAGTTGGACTGTGTACAGGACAGGTAAAGTGAATAAGACAGAGAGGGACTGTGCTCAGGACAGGTGAGGAGGAAGTAAAGACAAGGACCGCGTACAGGACAGGTGAGGAGGAAGTAAAGACAAGGACCGCGTACAGGACAGGTGAGGAGGAAGTAAAGACAAGGACCGCGTACAGGACAGGTGAGGAGGAAGTAAAGACAAGGACTGCGTACAGGACAGGTGAGGAGGAAGTAAAGACAAGGACTGCGTACAGGACAGGTGAGGAGGAAGTAAAGACAAGGACCGCGTACAGGACAGGTGAGGAGGAAGTAAAGACAAGGACCGTGTACTGGACAGGTGAGGAGGAAGTAAAGACAAGGACCGTGTACTGGACAGGTGAGGAGGAAGTAAAGACAAGGACCGTGTACTGGACAGGTGAGGAGGAAGTAAAGACAAGGACCGCGTACAGGACAGGTGAGGAGGAAGTAAAGACAAGGACCGCGTACAGGACAGGTGAGGAAGACAAGGACCGCGTACAGGACAGGTGAGGAGGAAGTAAAGACAAGGACCGCGTACAGGACAGGTGAGGAGGAAGTAAAGACAAGGACTGCGTACAGGACAGGTGAGGAGGAAGTAAAGACAAGGACTGCGTACAGGACAGGTGAGGAGGAAGTAAAGACAAGGACTGCGTACAGGACAGGTGAGGAGGAAGTAAAGACAAGGACTGCGTACAGGACAGGTGAGGAGGAAGTAAAGACAAGGACCGCGTACAGGACAGGTGAGGAGGAAGTAAAGACAAGGACCGTGTACTGGACAGGTGAGGAGGAAGTAAAGACAAGGACCGCGTACAGGACAGGTGAGGAGGAAGTAAAGACAAGGACCGCGTACAGGACAGGTGAGGAAGTAAAGACAAGGACCACGTACAGGACAGGTGAGGAGGAAGTAAAGACAAGGACCGCGTACAGGACAGGTAAGGAGGAAGTAAAGACAAGGACTGCGTACAGGACAGGTGAGGAGGAAGTAAAGACAAGGACCGTGTACAGGACAGGTGAGAAGGTCAGGAGAGGGAAGAAATACATGGACTCTCTACATAAATAATACATCAGCACAGATAATAATACCCTCCTCCTCTTCTTTTTCTACTCCCAGATTAAGACTGGTGCGCCCTGCAGGTCAGAGAGATTGGCCAAATACAACCAGCTGATGAGGTGAGGATTGTGCCTCCGCGGCCCCACACACCAGGTGCCTGTCAATGGACGGGTTTATCAGCTGCATATAAACATTTGTATTTCGTCTTTCATTGAGCATCTTTTCTTTCTTTTGCAGAATTGAGGAAGAGTTGGGTGACAAAGCGAAGTTTGCTGGACGTAACTTCAGAAACCCCAGGGCCAAGTAAACATTCAAGAGTCTCCTGCATCCCCACCCGTCGCCCCACACCCGGTCACCTGGAAGTAGGGTGTGAACATGTCCCGCCTATACCATCAGGCCCGTTCCTTTAACACGTACCGTACACATATAGGGCATTTGGTGCAGTAAGTGGCAGGATGGTCCACGCCTCATACTGCACCTCTACAAATATGTGCCAAGCAACCGAGATATGAGATCTCTTAACGATGCCACGGATGTCATCACCAGCGTTTACGATGTACGGACACTTCTGAGCGCCATTTTAAAGGTGCTTCACTGGTTTCCCAAAGAATATCTCAAATAAAAGATCAACTTAAAATACAAAGTAATGATAAGAAAATGTTTTGTTTTTTTATTGGAAATTTTTTTCACAATTGTAACGTTTATAGTGGAGGCCGCAACGCTCTGCCAGCCCGCCATATGACAGAAAGCACTAACGCCCGACAAACCCCATGGACTTTCCAGTGGGTCCATCAGTTTGCGGCGTTTTGAAGGGAAGAATAGTTCCGCATGCAAGTGCCATTATTACCATCAGAGCTGCTGGGACTGCAGATATAGGTAATGTGAGCATAGCCCTAGTGATCCATCAAGTGAAGGTTAGGATGCAGGTCAAAGACAGGACTGCACAGCTGTCCAATGGAGAACAAAGGTACAAAAGACAGGTGTCCACAGGAGGAAGAGGATGATAGCGAGAGAGGAAGGCCAGTAGTCCAGAGGAGGAAGAGGATGATAGCGAGAGAGGAAGGCCAGGTGTCCAGAGGAGGAAGAGGATTACATAGGAAGGACAGGTTCCCAGAGTAGGAAGAGGATAACCGAGGAAGGATAGATGCCCAGAGTAGAAAGAGGATAACAGAGGAAGGACAGGTGCCCAAAGGAGGAGGAGGAGGAAGGACAGGTGCCCAAAGGAGGAGGAGGAAGGACAGGTGCCCAAAGGAGGAGGAGGATGACAGAGGAAGGACAGGTGCCCAGAAGAGGATAACCGAGGAAGGACAGGTGCCCATAGTAGAAAGAGGAAGGACAGGTGCCCAGAGAAGGAAGAGGATAACCGAGGCAGGACAGGTGCCCATAGTAGAAAGAGGAAGGACAGGTGCCCAGAGAAGGAAGAGGATAACCGAGGCAGGACAGGTGCCCAAAGTAGAAAAAGGATAACAGAGGAAGGACAGGTGCCCAAAGGAGGAGGAGGAAGGACAGGTGCCCAGAAGAGGATGACAGGTGCAGGACAGGTGCCCAGAAGAGGAAGAAGCTGGTAGAGGAGGTACAGGTGTCCAGCGGAGGAAGAGGCTGGTAGAGGAAGGACAGGTGTCCAGAGGAAGAAGAACAGGTGTCCAGAGGAAGAAGAACAGGTGTCCAGAGGAAGAAGAACAGGTGTCCAGAGGAAGAAGAGAATGGCAGAGGAAGGACAGGTGCCCAGAGGAAGAAGAGGATGGACAGGTGTCTAGAGGAGGGATAGGATAAAAGAGGAATTAAAGGCATCTGGAGGAGGAGGAAGAGGAAGGACAGGTGTCCAGAGGGGAAGGAAGATGATAGATGACGGACATGTGTCCAGAGGAAGAAAATAGAGGAAGGACAGGACTCCAGAGAAGGATGACGCCGATGATGATAGAGGAAGGACAGGAGCTGCCGATGTAGTTAATGTCAACATAGTCTTAGTGATCAATCAAGTGAAGGTTAGGATGCAGGTCAAAGACAGAATTGAACAGCTGTCCAATGGACAACAGTACAAAAGCCATGTGTCTAGAGGAGGATGATGATGAGGATGATGAAGGAAGGACAGGTGTTCACAGGAGGAAGAGGTCAAAAACAGCGAGGACTTGAGTATAGAGGAGGTTAACGGGAAGGGGAAGTATCTAGATATAATGGAGTACAATGACAGGAAGAACAAGTATAGGTACAAGCATGTGATCCTCAGCTCTTCTACCTGCCACTTGGCCTGGGGATGGAAGCAGGTCCATGAGAATCAAAGACTTTTCCACAAAGCCATTTTTGTATGGAAACGGGTAAAACTTTGCCAAAGGTGGAGCGTCTCTTATTACACACGGTGTCCTGAAGATGGATTTATTTTGGGTTGTGGTGATAATCTGTGTAACACACACACACACACACAACAGTTTTCTATCTAAACAATCCACAAAGGTAAAGTTCCATGTCCAATATACTGAGGCTAGAGCTGGTGGCACCAAAGCTGCGTAGAGTCCCTCACTATAGATGGTGGAAGATGTCCACAGTGCAGACATTTCTCTGTATTCAGCCCATTATTACTCCACTTGACCTTCAGTTGAAGGAGATGTCCAAGTACAAGGCCATACTGACCACACGATAACCACAGAAAATCAATATAAATTAAATACAGATCTAATCATAAACGTCTTTCTACAAGCTAGGCCGCTCCGTATGGCACCGAAAACGGGGGGTTTGTCCGGGATAGAGTAGACACTTTCACGGCATTGTCAGTATTTAACTTTTTATTTTTATTTTTTGCGTGCAGGTAGTTCATAGTTAATATTTATTTGCACTCACACCGTCATCTTTGGTGAGCAAAAATACCACAAGGAACGGCAATGAATTTGAGGACAGCAATGCATCAAATTCATAAAAGAGTTGCCCAGATGTCTGTACTGAGTATGTAGTGAATAGTGTCGTTTAGAAAACCCTCCTACAACCCTTGTAGGCAAAGATCTAAGACAGATCAGTCTACAGCCAAAAATGTACATGTCCCCCACGACGACCATATGCAGAAAAAAAATCACCAAAATCCTTAAAGGAATATTAAAAAGGCAAAGAAAAGCTCCTCTAAGCCGCACCCACAGGTCCTACATCACCTCATGTCATTTACCCTTTAGTCGGCCATGTCTATAGCAGCAGCCGCAAGAGCTCTGGGCATTATGTCCATGACACAATTATTCCCAAAGATCTTATAGATACTGGTCTGACTCCTCCCCCTTCTATCCCAAGGACTTTACAGGACATGCCCAGTAGAGACTGCTCTCTTGTGACCCATGTGGCATAAACTAAAGTGATTATTCCCGATCCTGTAGATCCTGCTCCCCCAGGTAAACCTTCATTCACCCATTGGAGAGATAATAAATGATCTTCCCACTCCCCCTGTACCAGGGGAGTCCAGTGACCGTGTGATTAGATCTGGCTCATGTCACATAACAGGGGTAGATACAAGCAGACAAAGCGCTGACCCTCCCACAGGGTGAGAAAAGCAGCTCCCAGCTGAGACATTGTATTCGGACAACCCTGCACATGGCGCAGAACTCCTGCCCATATATTACGTGTGGAAGTTCTGACAAGTTTATAAACAAATGCATGAAAATCTGCAGCATAAAACCGCACCTATTACCGCATCAAAATGTAGAAACCGCACCTAAAAACGTACCATTAGGCCGGGTTCCCACGGGCAAGATACGCTGCGTAAAAACTAAAAAAAAAAGTTTATACTCTCCCCCCCCCTCGTGTAGTCCGGCCTCCTGGGATAACGTTGCAGGCCAAGCGTCACAGGGGATGAAACCTCTCACCCCAGGGAGTTCTGGGTAAGTATGATTCCACCCCCCCACTCCCAGTACCGAAACCATTTTTATATTTTTCCGTTTTTACATAGAAAATATTTTTCACTTTAGTTTTTTTTTATTTTTAAAAAAACAAAATCAGTATTAACAAAAAAGAAAAAAAAAAAATAATTTGCAGAATTCGACAGATTTGTTCATAACTGTACAGAAATAAAATTCTCTCTAAAAGCGGAAAACGGAATACAACACGCCGGAGCCAGAAGGGCGAGGAAAGCAAAAACACGTAGAAGGAGGCGGCCATATTAGAGCGGTAATAACAGGTCGTAAGGGAGGGGGGACACAACTTTATAAGACATAAGAAATTCTACCTACATCTGTGACCTGTAGAGTCAGGAAAACGTCGCGTCAGAGCCGCCATCTTTAATCCTGATCCTTTACCTTAAAAATCTCGAATATATTAAAAACAAAACCAACAACCTCCGAGGATTAAAATGAGTCCAGAAATGGAATAAAATAAAGGCGACCAATAAAACGTTGTTTTGTCTGCGCCGTCAGACGGTCAAGTCCACGGATGTCATCAGCGCCAAACCAGGAACTCCATGACGTCACCGTAATTTGATAAAAAAAAAGCACTAAAACCATCCCCCGAGCAGGTGGGAGCGGCGCGGGTCGCCGGGAGCTCCGCAGAATCTACGATTTACCAGCCGCGGATTCGCCGTCCTCTTGTTTTAAACGTTTCTTGGCTCGAATTTCATTCATCGCCTCCTCGATGGATCGCGTGTCTCGCTTATTGGCGACTGGAACTGGAGGACAGAAGGGGGGGGGGGGTCACAAACCGTAGAACGTTTAATAAATTGCCCCCTCCCCGGTGTGTTTTGCCGAGTGCAGTACCTGAGGGGGGCGGAGCTCGGCACAGGGATTCTCTATGGTGTCATGCTCCGCCCCCTCAGATCCTGCACTGTTGATTTCTATGGTCTCCAACATTAGCCGCTCTTTTACGGAATTTCGTCACATTTGATCAGTTTTGCAATTACCGCACGATAAGGAGGCAGGTTCTTACCGCAGCCGTACGTCTTGTTGGCCTGTAGAGTATGGGCGGCGTCCTTAGCGGCGACCTTTCCGATCAAGTGACTGTACTTATCTCTGTAGTCGGTGTTGGGATTTACATTTGATGGACCCTTCATTGCATCTTCCTCCGCCTCTCGCTGCGCCAACTCCTGCCAGGACACAGAAAATTATATATATATATATATATATATATATATATATATATACATACACACACACACACACACACACGAGGACTGGTCGCCCATAGCAACCAGAAAATGAAAGCAGAACCATGATTGGCCGGTCTGCCAAATGAACGGTTTGGACACAGTGCCCTCTAGTGGTGGCTGCAGGAAGTTGACATTCACCACATACCTTCAACCTCCGCTTCTCCTCAGCCTTGACGGGGTCCCACTCCTCCCCCCGGCGGTACGCCTCCAGCTCCTCGTCACACGGCGCAAACTCCTAAGAGAGGAGCAGGGTCAGATAAAACTCCACTAAGGGGACCCGCAACACCCCAAAAGTACACACACCCACCTTCTTAAAGATCATGACGTATCTACTCTCCTCATCCTCCCCGAATGAGAAGGACGTCAGGCCGGCCACGTCCACCACGTCATGTCTGTATGAGAGAAGAGAGAGTCATCACGAGAGCCGCAAACCAGACAGAGGGCGAAAAGCGGGCGACACTACTCACAGAATACTGCGCTGAATCTTATTCATCGGTGAGAACTTCTTAGACGGAGAGCTGCCCTGAATAAAAGCCGACACTTCCTTCTCCATCTACAGAGGATGAAAAAAAAACAAGTCACCCTGAAGGAGGGGCAGGATCATAGCTCTCTTCTGTATATATCACCCTGCAGGAGGAGGAGCAGGATCATAGCTCTCTTCTGTATGTATCACCCTGCAGGAGGAAGGGCAGGATCATAGCTCTCTTCTGTATATATCACCCTGCAGGAGGAGGGGCAGGATCATAGCTCTCTTCTGTATGTATCACCCTGCAGGAGGAGGGGCAGGATCATAGCTCTCTTCTGTATATATCACCCTGCAGGAGGAGGGGCAGGATCATAGCTCTCTTCTGTATATATCACCCTGCAGGAGGAGGGGCAGGATCATAGCCCTCTTCTGTATATATATATCACCCTACAGGAGGAGGGGCAGGATCATAGCTCTCTTCTGTATATATCACCCTGCAGGAGGAGGAGCAGGATCATAGCTCTCTTCTATATATATATCACCCTGCAGGAGGAGGGGCAGGATCATAGCTCTCTTCTGTATATATCACCCTGCAGGAGGAGGAGCAGGATCATAGCTCTCTTCTGTATGTATCACCCTGCAGGAGGAAGGGCAGGATCATAGCTCTCTTCTGTATATATCACCCTGCAGGAGGAGGGGCAGGATCATAGCCCTCTTCTGTATATATCACCCTGCAGGAAGAGGGGCAGGATCATAGCTCTCTTCTGTATATATCACCCTGCAGGAGGAGGAGCAGGATCATAGCTCTCTTCTGTATATATCACCCTGCAGGAGGAAGGGCAGGATCATAGCTCTCTTCTGTATATATCACACTGCAGGAGGAGGGGCAGGATCATAGCTCTCTTCTGTATATATATCACCCTGCAGGAGGAGGGGCAGGATCATAGCTCTCTTCTGTATATATCACCCTGCAGGAGGAGGGGCAGGATCATAGCTCTCTTCTGTATATATCACCCTGCAGGAGGAGGGGCAGGATCATAGCCCTCTTCTGTATATATCACCCTGCAGGAAGAGGGGCAGGATCATAGCTCTCTTCTGTATATATCACCCTGCAGGAGGAGGAGCAGGATCATAGCTCTCTTCTGTATATATCACCCTGCAGGAGGAAGGGCAGGATCATAGCTCTCTTCTGTATATATCACACTGCAGGAGGAGGGGCAGGATCATAGCTCTCTTCTGTATATATATCACCCTGCAGGAGGAGGGGCAGGATCATAGCTCTCTTCTGTATATATCACCCTGCAGGAGGAGGGGCAGGATCATAGCTCTCTTCTGTATATATCACCCTGCAGGAGGAGGGGCAGGATCATAGCTCTCTTCTGTATATATATCACCCTGCAGTAGGAGGGGCAGGATCATAGCTCTCTTCTGTATATAACCCTGCAGGAGGAGGGGCAGGATCATAGCTCTCTTCTGCATATATCACCCTGCAGGAGGGGCAGGATCATAGCTCTCTTCTGTATATATCACCCTGCAGGAGGAGGGGCAGGATCATAGCTCTCTTCTGTATATATCACCCTGCAGGAGGAGGGGCAGGATCATAGCTCTCTTCTGTATATATCACCCTGCAGGAGGAGGAGCAGGATCATAGCTCTCTTCTATATATCACCCTGCAGGAGGAGGGGCAGGATCATAGCTCTCTTCTATATATATCTCCCAGCAGGAGGAGGGGCAGGATCATAGCTCTCTTCTGTATATATCACCCTGCAGGAGGAGGGGCAGGATCAAAGCTCTCTTCTGTATATATATCACCCTGCAGGAGGAGGGGCAGGATCATAGCTCTCTTCTGTATATATATCACCCTGCAGGGGGAGGGGCAGGATCATAGCTCTCTTCTGCATCACCCTGCAGGAGGAGGGGCAGGATCATAGCTCTCTTCTGTATGTATCACCCTGCAGGAGGAAGGGCAGGATCATAGCCCTCTCCTGTATATATCACCCTGCAGGAGGAGGGGCAGGATCATAGCTCTCTTCTGTATATATCACCCTGCAGGAGGAGGGGCAGGATCATAGCTCTCTTCTGTATATATATCACCCTGCAGGAGGAGGGGCAGGATCATAGCTCTCTTCTGTATATATATCACCCTGCAGGAGGAGGGGCAGGATCATAGCTCTCTTCTGTATATATCACCCTGCAGGAGGAGGGGCAGGATCATAGCTCTCTTCTGTATATATATCACCCTGCAGGAGGAGGGGCAGGATCATAGCTCTCTTCTGTATATATATCACCCTGCAGGAGGAGGGGCAGGATCATAGCTCTCTTCTGTATATATCACCCTACAGGAGGAGGGGCAGGATCATAGCTCTCTTCTGTGTATATCACCCTGCAGGAGGAGGGGCAGGATCATAGCTCTCTTCTATATATATATATCACCCTGCAGGAGGAGGGGCAGGATCATAGCTCTCTTCTATATATATATATCACCCTGCAGGAGGAGGGGCAGTATCATAGCTCTCTTCTATATATATCACCCTGTAGGAGGAGGGGCAGTATCATAGCTCTCTTCTATATATATATATCACCCTGCAGGAGGAGGGGCAGGATCATAGCTCTCTTCTGTATGTATCACCCTGCAGGAGGAGGGGCAGGATCATAGCTCTCTTCTGTATATATATCACCCTGCAGGAGGAGGGGCAGGATCATAGCTCTCTTCTGTATATATCACCCTGCAGGAGGAGGGGCAGGATCATAGCTCTCTTCTGTATATATCACCCTGCAGGAGGAGGGGCAGGATCATAGCTCTCTTCTGTATATATCACCCTGCAGGAGGAAGGGCAGGATCATAGCTCTCTTCTGTATGTATCACCCTGCAGGAGGAGGGGCAGGATCATAGCTCTCTTCTGTATGTATCACCCTGCAGGGGGAGGGGCAGGATCATAGCTCGCTTCTGTATATATCACCCTGCAGGAGGAGGGGCAGGATCATAGCTCTCTTCTATATATATATAACCCTGCAGGAGGAGGGGCAGGATCATAGCTCTCTTCTGTATTCATCACCCTGCAGGAGGAGGGGCAGGATCATAGCTCTCTTCTCTATCACCCTGCAGGCTCGTCACCCCTTTCTTTTGGCTCTCACCTTTTTTGTGAACTCCACTTTCTGTCTTCTTTCGTGTTCTTGCATCTTCTGCAGCCGGGCCGCTTGCTCTGCAAAATAAAACGTGGAATGATAAATGGCGCTATCCACTTAGAAACTAGTGTTGCAGGTATACGGCGCGGGTGTCATGTGTATATTATTGCTGATATTCCGCTGCAACTGACGGGATCGGAGATGGTGCGGATCCTGGCGGTTTAACCCTCTCAGACGGGTGTGCTCATTAGTACAGACAGTGTTATTGAAGCAATCGAGTGCAAGATCAAGTCTTCTAGTAGTTTATTTTTATGTAATCATCACCCCACCTGTACCCTAAAAAGGGACAAGTGCACAAATAGGGCCTTAGACCAGAGGTCTCAAACATGAGGCCCCTGAAATGGTCATCTGCGGCCCGCTAACAGCGGGGGAGCAGGCCGAAGAGGAGCGCCGCACACCCCCCCCCCCCCCTGTAGATATTGAAAGGTGTGTGGCACTAGCTCCATTGGGGCCCGCACTAGGAGTGAAATCCCCAGCCAGAGCGCTCTGGTCGGGGATGCCGCTGATAGACGAGGCCTCTGACGTAACTGTCCATATATGGACAGTGACATCAGGGGCTCCTCCTTATAGTAATGTGTAATTATAGTAGTTTTGTTATAGTAATGTAGCATTGTTAGTGATGTAGTATTATTATTATAGTAATATATTGTTATAGTAGTTCAAATAACTAATTGTTTAACAATAATTTTGTATTTGATCAAATTTGAAAGTAATGCGGCCGTCAACGTCACTTTTTTTTTGTGTGTTGCCAGTTACCCGGCCCAGTCTGAGACCCCTGATAGATATATATTAATTTTTTTAGTTATTTTATTGCACCCGTACTGTCCCTTTAAGTTTGACTGACAGGGGCTTCAGCCACTAGAAACACACGACACCCTGCTAAGAGGCGGGACGATAAAAATAAGACGGATATATTGATCTGCTAATAACAACAAAGGACACAAACTCCCTGGACCAATCACAACCCAGCTGCACCATAACCTGGGCAATAGAACCAATCAGCTCGCACAAGGAAGGAGCCGCTCACTCAGTAGCCAAACTCAGCCCAGCACGAGTACCCGCCCAAACGAGCTCACAACCAACCATAACACAGCTGCGACGTGGTGTCCTCGCTGATTGGTCGCTAACTGTATGATTGACACGCTTATTGACTAATGAGACTGAGGACGTTACGAAAATTGTAGCGGGCGTCTTAGCGACGCGCTGCGGGCTGTGTGGCCGCTATGACCGGGGTTACCTCACTATGTCTATCTGATTAAAATAGCGCACTCACCTCTGGCCTTCCGCCGACTCTCCTGGTCCCCGACCTGAGGCGGCCGCTCCATGGAGCTCAGAATAGAACCGAGCAGATCCGCCATCTTGGATCCTGTGAACGAGTACGCGCCCGGACCTTAAAGTGCGCGCGTCCTTAAAGGGGCAACTACACTCTTCGGTCCCCACATAGTCTCAGATCTTTAAAGCGGCAATGCAGCCGCTGCCAGAACTTTAGTTCACCAAATGGTGCTATTTATTTAAAGGGGAGGGTCAGTGGGTGGAGCAAGATGACCTGCCACCCGTATAACCTACTTTGGCCCTGCGGTCATGTATATGGCCTCATGCACGCGGCCGTAAGGTCTTTACTGTCCGCAAATACGGAATCGTCCTGTTCACACTGAGTTTTTTTCCTTTAGGAATTTTGATGCAGATTTTGACCTGCCTGCACTTTATTTGCGCCAGATTTCGGCCGCGTCCATTGAGCGCCCTGGGCAAAAAGCGCAGCGAAAACCGCTTTCTCTACCTCCCATTGACGTCAATAGGATGTCAGAGACGGAAACGCCTGAAGAAAGGGCATGGCACTTTTTCTCGCAAGCGTTTTTTTTTTCGCTAGCGGGAGAAAAACACCTCCAGCCTCCCAGTGACACCAATGGGAGGCGTTTTCGGATGTTTCCGTGTCAAAAACAGCGCCAAAAAACTGTGTGAACAGGGGCTAACAGTGGCAAGTGATTGCATTAAAGACAGTACAAGTAGATCCATGAGCACATCAACCCCCAGGGTCATGCAGGAGTAAAGTTTTTCATGAATTTGTTCCTCCTTATTCATGAGAATAAAAAAAAGTCTATGGCGGAGATTTATCAGAACTGGAGCAGATGATAAGCGGCTGTTTCTTGCTAGGAGCTGCTTGTCTCCACCTGTGGTGTTGTCGGCTGCTTGTCTCCACCTGTGGGAGGGTCGGCTGCTTGTCTCCACATGTGGTATGGTCAGCTGCCTGTCCCTACCTGTAGCAGTGTCGGTTGCTTGTCTCTACCTGAGGCAGGCCCGGCTGCTTGTCTCCACCAGTTGGAAGCCCGGCTGCTTGTCTCCACCTGTGGTATGGTCGGCTGCTTGTCTCCACCTGTGGGAGGGTCGGCTGATTGTCTCCACCTGTGGGAGGGTCGGCTGCTTGTCTCCACCTGTGGTGTGATCGGCTGCTTGTCGCTTTCTGTGGGAGGGTCGGCTGCTTGTCTCTACCTGTGGGAGGGTAGGCTACTTGTCTCCATCTGTGGGAGGGTCGGCTGCTTGTCTCTACCTATGGGAGGGTCAGCTGCTTGTCTCTACCTGTGGGAGAGTCGGTTGCTTGTCTCTACCCGTGGTATGGTCGGCTGCTTGTCTCTTGTGGGAGGGTCGGCTGCTTGTCGCTTCCTGTGGGAGGATCGGCTGCTTGTCTCTACCTGTGGGAGGGTTGGCTGCTTGTCTCTACCTGTGGGAGGGTCGGCTGCTTGTCTCCACCTGTGGGAGGCTCGGCTGCTTGTCTCCACCTGTGGGAGGGTCGGCTGTTTGTCCCTACCTGTGGTGTGGTCGGCTGCTTGTCTCTACATATGGGGGAGTCGGCTGCTTGTTTCCATCTGTGGTAGGGTCAGCTACTTGTCTCCACTTGTGGTATGGTTGGCTGCTTGTCTCCACCTGTGGTGTGGTCGGCTGCTTGTCTCCACCTGTGGTATGGTCGGCTGCTTGTCCATACATGTGGGAGATATGGCTGCTTGTCTTTACCTGTGGGAGAGTCGGCTGCTTGTCTCTACCTGTGGTATGGTCGGCTGCTTGTCTCTACCTGTGGTATGGTCGGCTGCTTGTCTCTACCTGTGGTATGGTCGGCTTCTTGTCTCTACCTGTGGTATGGTCGGCTGCTTGTCTCTACCCATGGGAGGGTCGGCTGCTTGTCTCTACCTGTGGTATGGTCGGCTGCTTGTCTCTACCTGTGGTAGGGTCAGCTACCTGTCTCCACGTGTGGTGTGGTCGGCTGCTTGTCTCTACCTGTGGTATGGTCGGCTGCCCTTCTCTACCCGTGGGAGGGTCGGCTGCTTGTATCTACCTGTGGTATGGTCGGCTGCTTGTCTCTACCTGTGGGAGGGTCGGCTGCTTGTCGCTTCCTGTGGGAGGTTCGGCTGCTTGTCTCTATCTGTGGGAGGGTCGGCTGCTTGTGTTCACTTGTGGGAGGCTCGGCTGCTTGTCTCTACCTGTGGGAGGGTCGGCTGTTTGTCCCTACCTGTGGTGTGGTCGGCTGCTTGTCTCTACATGTGGGGGGGTCAGCTGCTTGTCTCTACCTGTGGTAGGGTCAGCTACTTGTCTCCATGTGTGGTATGGTCGGCTGCTTGTCTCCACCTGTGGTGTGGTCGGCTGCTTGTCTCTACCTGTGGGAGGGTCTGCTGCTTGTCTCTACTAGTGGGAGGGTCAGCTGCTTGTCTCTAACTGTGGGAAGGTCGGCTGCTTGTGTCCACCTGTGGGAGGGTCGGCTGTTTGTCCCTACCTGTGGTGTGGTCGGCTGCTTGTCTCTACATGTGGGGGGGTCAGCTGCTTGTCTCTACCTGTGGTAGGGTCAGCTACTTGTCTCCATCTGTGGTATGGTCGGCTGCTTGTCTCCACCTGTGGTGTGGTCGGCTGCTTGTCTCTACCTGTGGGAGGGTCTGCTGCTTGTCTCTACTAGTGGGAGGTTCAGCTGCTTGTCTCTAACTGTGGGAAGGTCGGCTGCTTGTGTCCACCTGTGGGAGGGTCGGCTGTTTGTCCGTACCTGTGGTGTGGTCGGCTGCTTGTCTCTACATGTGGGGGTCGGCTGCTTGTCACTACCTGTGGTAGGGTCAGCTACTTGTCTCCACGTGTGGTATGGTCGGCTGCTTGTCTCCACCTGTGGTGTGGTCGGCTGCTTGTAAATACCTGTGGTATGGTCGGCTGCTTGTCTCTTGTGGCAGGGTCGGCTGCTCGTCGCTTCCTGTGGGAGGGTCAGCTGCGTGTTTCCACCTGTGGGAGGCTCGGCTGCTTGTCTCTACCTGTGGGAGGGTCGGCTGTTTGTCCCTACCTGTGTTGTGGTCGGCTGCTTGTCTCTACATGTGGGGGGGTTGGCTGCTTGTCTGTACCTGTGGTAGGGTCAGCTACTTGTCCCTACCTGTGGTATGGTCGGCTGCTTGTCTCTACCTGTGGCATGGTCGGCTGCTTGTCTCTACCCATGGCAGGGTCGGCTGCTTGTCTCTACCTGTGCGAGGGTCTGCTGCTTGTCTCTACTAATGGGAGGGTCGGCTGCTTGTCTCTACTTGTAGTATGGTCGGCTGCTTGTCTCTACTTGTGGTATGGTCGGCTGCTTGTCTCTACCTGTGGGAGGGTCGGCTGCTTGTCTCTATCTGTGGGAGGGTCGGTTGCTTGTGTCCACCTGTGGGAGGCTCGGCTGCTTGTCTCTACCTGTGGGAGGGTCGGCTGTTTGTCCCTACCTGTGGTGTGGTCGGCTGCTTGTCTCTACATGTGGGGGGGTCGGCCGCTTGTCTCTACCTGTGGTAGGGTCAGCTACTTGTTTCCATGTGTGGTATGGTCGGCTGCTTGTCTCCACCTGTGGTGTGGTCGGCTGCTTGTCCATACCTGTGGTATGGTCGGCTGCTTGTCTCTTGTGGGAGGGTCGGCTTCTTGTCTCTACCTGTGGGAGGGTTGGCTGCTTGTCTCTACCTGTGGGAGGGTCGGCTGCTTGTCTCCACCTGTGGGAGGCTCGGCTGCTTGTCTCTACCTGTGGGAGGGTCGGCTGTTTGTCCCTACCTGTGGTGTGGTCGGCTGCTTGTCTCTACATATGGGGAAGTCGGCTGCTTGTCTCTACTTGTGGTAGGGTCAGCTACTCTTCTCCACTTGTGGTATGTTTGGCTGCTTGTCTCCACCTGTGGTGTGGTCGGCTGCTTGTCTCCACCTGTGGTATTGTCGGCTGCTCGTCCATACATGTGGGAGATATGGCTGCTTGTCTTTACCTGTGGGAGAGTCGGCTGCTTGTCTCTACCTGTGGTATGGTCGGCTGCTTGTCTCTACCTGTGGTATGGTCGGCTGCTTGTCTCTACCTGTGGTATGGTCGGCTGCTTGTCTCTACCCGTGGGAGGGTCGGCTGCTTGTCTCTACCTGTGGTATGGTCGGCTGCTTGTCTCTACCTGTGGGAGGGTCGGCTGCTTGTCGCTTCCTGTGGGAGGGTCAGCTGCTTGTCTCTATCTGTGGGAGGGTCAGCTGCTTGTGTCCACCTGTGGGAGGCTCGGCTGCTTGTCTCTACCTGTGGGAGGGTCGGCTGTTTGTCCCTACCTGTGGTGTGGTCGGCTGCTTGTCTCTACATGTGGGGGGGTCGGCTGCTTGGCTGTACCTGTGGTAGGGTCAGCTACTTGTCTCTACCTGTGGCATCGTCGGCTGCTTGTCTCTACCTGTGGTACGGTCGGCTGCTTGTATCTACCCATGGGAGGGTCGGCTGCTTGTCACTACCTGTGGGAGGGTCTGCTGCTTGTCTCTACTAATGGCAGGCTCGGCTGCTTGTCTCTACTTGTAGTATGGTCGGCTGCTTGTCTCTACCTGTGGTATGGTCGGCTGCTTGTCTCTACCTGTGGGAGGGTCGGCTGCTTGTCTCTATCTGTGGGAGGGTCGGCTGCTTGTTTCCACCTGTGGGAGGGTCGGCTGTTTGTCCCTACCTGTGGTGTGGTCGGCTGCTTGTCTCTACATGTGGGGGGGTCGGCCGCTTGTCTCTACCTGTGGTAGGGTCAGCTACTTGTCTCCATGTGTGGTATGGTCGGCTGCTTGTCTCCACCTGTGGTGTGGTCGGCTGCTTGTCCATACCTGTGGTATGGTCGGCTGCTTGTCTCTTGTGGGAGGGTCGGCTGCTTGTCTCTACCTGTGGGAGGGTCGGCTGCTTGTCTCTACCTGTGGGAGGGTCGGCTGCTTGTCTCCACCTGTGGGAGGCTCGGCTGCTTGTCTCTACCTGTGGGAGGGTCGGCTGTTTGTCCCTACCTGTGGTGTGGTCGGCTGCTTGTCTTTACATATGGGGGAGTCGGCTGCTTGTCTCTACCTGTGGTAGGGTCAGCTACTTGTCTCCACTTGTGGTATGGTCGGCTGCTTGTCCATACATGTGGGAGATATGGCTGATTGTCTTTACCTGTGGGAGAGTCGGCTGCTTGTCTCTACCTGTGGTATGGTCGGCTGCTTGTCTCTACCTGTGGTATGGTCGGCTGCTTGTCTCTACCTGTGGTATGGTCGGCTGCTTGTCTCTACCTGTGGTATGGTCGGCTGCTTGTCTCTACCCGTGGGAGGGTCGGCTGCTTGTCTCTACCTGTGGTATGGTCGGCTGCTTGTCTCTACCTGTGGGAGGGTCGGCTGCTTGTCGCTTCCTGTGGGAGGGTCGGCTGCTTGTGTCCACCTGTGGGAGGCTCGGATGCTTGTCTCTACCTGTGGGAGGGTCGGCTGTTTGTCCCTACCTGTGGTGTGGTCGGCTGCTTGTCTCTACATGTGGGGGGGGTCGGCTGCTTGTCTGTACCTGTGGTAGGGTCAGCTACTTGTCTCTACCTGTGGCATCGTCGGCTGCTTGTCTCTACCTGTGGTATGGTCGGCTGCTTGTATCTACCCATGGGAGGGTCGGCTGCTTGTCACTACCTGTGGGAGGGTCTGCTGCTTGTCTCTACTAAAGGCAGGCTCGGCTTCTTGTCTCTACTTCTAGTATGGTCGGCTGCTTGTCTCTACCTGTGGTATGGTCGGCTGCTTGTCTCTACCTGTGGGAGGGTCGGCTGCTTGTCTCTATCTGTGGGAGGGTCGGCTGCTTGTTTCATCCTGTGGGAGGCTCGGCTGCTTGTCTCTACCTGTGGGAGGGTCGGCTGTTTGTCCCTACCTGTGGTGTGGTCGGCCGCTTGTCTCTACATGTGGGGGGGTCGGCCGCTTGTGTCTACCTGTGGTAGGGTCAGCTACTTGTCTCCATGTGTGGTATGGTCGGCTGCTTGTCTCCACCTGTGGTGTGGTCGGCTGCTTGTCCATACCTGTGATATGGTCGGCTGCTTGTCTCTTGTGGGAGGGTCGGCTGCTTGTCTCTACCTGTGGGAGGGTCGGCTGTTTGTCCCTACCTGTGGTGTGGTCGGCTGCTTGTCTCTACATATGGGGGAGTCGGCTGCTTGTCTCTACCTGTGGTATGGTCGGCTGCTTGTCTCCACCTGTGGTGTGGTCGGCTGCTTGTCTCCACCTGTGGTATGGTCGGCTGCTTGTCCATACATGTGGGAGATATGGCTGCTTGTCTTTACCTGTGGGAGAGTCGGCTGCTTGTCTCTACCTGTGGTATGGTCGGCTGCTTGTCTCTACCTGTGGTATGGTCGGCTGCTTGTCTCTACCCGTGGTATGGTCGGCTGCTTGTCTCTACCCGTGGGAGGGTCGGCTGCTTGTCTCTACCCGTGGTATGGTCGGCTGCTTGTCTCTACCCGTGGTATGGTCGGCTGCTTGTCTCTACCCGTGGTATGGTCGGCTGCTTGTCTCTACCCGTGGTATGGTCGGCTGCTTGTCTCTACCTGTGGTATGGTCGGATGCTTGTCTCTACCCATGAGAGGGTCGGCTGCTTGTCTCTACCTGTGGTATGGTCGGCTGCTTGTCTCTACCTGTGGTAGGGTCAGCTACCTGTCTTCACGTGTGGTGTGGTCGGCTGCTTGTCTCTACCTGTGGTATGGTCGGCTGCTTGTCTCTACCCGTGGGAGGGTCGGCTGCTCGTCTCTACCTGTGGGAGGGTCGGCTGCTTGTCTCTACCTGTGGGAGTGTCGGCTGCTTGTCTCTACCTGTGGGAGGGTCTGCTGCTTGTCTCTACTAGTGGGAGGGTCGGCTGCTTGTCTCTACTTGTGGTATGGTCGGCTGCTTGTCTCTTCTTGTGGGTCGGCTGCTTGTCGCTTCCTGTGGGAGGGTCGGCTGCTTGTCTGTACCTGTGGGAGGGTCGGCTGCTTGTCTCCACCTGTGGGAGGCTCGGATGTTTGTCCGTACCTGTGGTGTGGTCGGCTGTTTGTCTCTACTTGTGGGGATCGGCTGATTGTCACTACCTGTGGTAGGGTCAGCGACTTGTCTCCACGTGTGGTATGGTCGGCTGCTTGTCTTCACCTGTGGTATGGTCGGCTGCTTGTCTCTTGTGGGAGGGTCGGCTGCTCGTCGCTTCCTGTGGGAGGGTCAGCTGCTTGTCTCCACCTGTGGGAGGCTCGGCTGCTTGTCTGTACCTGTGGGAGGGTCGGCTGTTTGTCCCTACCTGTGGTGTGGTCGGCTGCTTGTCTTTACATATGGGGGAGTCGGCTGCTTGTCTCTACCTGTGGTAGGGTCAGCTACTTGTCTCCACTTGTGGTATGGTCGGCTGCTTGTCCATACATGTGGGAGATATGGCTGATTGTCTTTACCTGTGGGAGAGTCGGCTGCTTGTCTCTACCTGTGGTATGGTCGGCTGCTTGTCTCTACCTGTGGTATGGTCGGCTGCTTGTCTCTACCTGTGGTATGGTCGGCTGCTTGTCTCTACCTGTGGTATGGTCGGCTGCTTGTCTCTACCCGTGGGAGGGTCGGCTGCTTGTCTCTACCTGTGGTATGGTCGGCTGCTTGTCTCTACCTGTGGGAGGGTCGGCTGCTTGTCGCTTCCTGTGGGAGGGTCGGCTGCTTGTGTCCACCTGTGGGAGGCTCGGATGCTTGTCTCTACCTGTGGGAGGGTCGGCTGTTTGTCCCTACCTGTGGTGTGGTCGGCTGCTTGTCTCTACATGTGGGGGGGGTCGGCTGCTTGTCTGTACCTGTGGTAGGGTCAGCTACTTGTCTCTACCTGTGGCATCGTCGGCTGCTTGTCTCTACCTGTGGTATGGTCGGCTGCTTGTATCTACCCATGGGAGGGTCGGCTGCTTGTCACTACCTGTGGGAGGGTCTGCTGCTTGTCTCTACTAAAGGCAGGCTCGGCTTCTTGTCTCTACTTCTAGTATGGTCGGCTGCTTGTCTCTACCTGTGGTATGGTCGGCTGCTTGTCTCTACCTGTGGGAGGGTCGGCTGCTTGTCTCTATCTGTGGGAGGGTCGGCTGCTTGTTTCATCCTGTGGGAGGCTCGGCTGCTTGTCTCTACCTGTGGGAGGGTCGGCTGTTTGTCCCTACCTGTGGTGTGGTCGGCCGCTTGTCTCTACATGTGGGGGGGTCGGCCGCTTGTGTCTACCTGTGGTAGGGTCAGCTACTTGTCTCCATGTGTGGTATGGTCGGCTGCTTGTCTCCACCTGTGGTGTGGTCGGCTGCTTGTCCATACCTGTGATATGGTCGGCTGCTTGTCTCTTGTGGGAGGGTCGGCTGCTTGTCTCTACCTGTGGGAGGGTCGGCTGTTTGTCCCTACCTGTGGTGTGGTCGGCTGCTTGTCTCTACATATGGGGGAGTCGGCTGCTTGTCTCTACCTGTGGTATGGTCGGCTGCTTGTCTCCACCTGTGGTGTGGTCGGCTGCTTGTCTCCACCTGTGGTATGGTCGGCTGCTTGTCCATACATGTGGGAGATATGGCTGCTTGTCTTTACCTGTGGGAGAGTCGGCTGCTTGTCTCTACCTGTGGTATGGTCGGCTGCTTGTCTCTACCTGTGGTATGGTCGGCTGCTTGTCTCTACCCGTGGTATGGTCGGCTGCTTGTCTCTACCCGTGGGAGGGTCGGCTGCTTGTCTCTACCCGTGGTATGGTCGGCTGCTTGTCTCTACCCGTGGTATGGTCGGCTGCTTGTCTCTACCCGTGGTATGGTCGGCTGCTTGTCTCTACCCGTGGTATGGTCGGCTGCTTGTCTCTACCTGTGGTATGGTCGGATGCTTGTCTCTACCCATGAGAGGGTCGGCTGCTTGTCTCTACCTGTGGTATGGTCGGCTGCTTGTCTCTACCTGTGGTAGGGTCAGCTACCTGTCTTCACGTGTGGTGTGGTCGGCTGCTTGTCTCTACCTGTGGTATGGTCGGCTGCTTGTCTCTACCCGTGGGAGGGTCGGCTGCTCGTCTCTACCTGTGGGAGGGTCGGCTGCTTGTCTCTACCTGTGGGAGTGTCGGCTGCTTGTCTCTACCTGTGGGAGGGTCTGCTGCTTGTCTCTACTAGTGGGAGGGTCGGCTGCTTGTCTCTACTTGTGGTATGGTCGGCTGCTTGTCTCTTCTTGTGGGTCGGCTGCTTGTCGCTTCCTGTGGGAGGGTCGGCTGCTTGTCTGTACCTGTGGGAGGGTCGGCTGCTTGTCTCCACCTGTGGGAGGCTCGGATGTTTGTCCGTACCTGTGGTGTGGTCGGCTGTTTGTCTCTACTTGTGGGGATCGGCTGATTGTCACTACCTGTGGTAGGGTCAGCGACTTGTCTCCACGTGTGGTATGGTCGGCTGCTTGTCTTCACCTGTGGTATGGTCGGCTGCTTGTCTCTTGTGGGAGGGTCGGCTGCTCGTCGCTTCCTGTGGGAGGGTCAGCTGCTTGTCTCCACCTGTGGGAGGCTCGGCTGCTTGTCTGTACCTGTGGGAGGGTCGGCTGTTTGTCCCTACCTGTGGTGTGGTCGGCTGCTTGTCTTTACATATGGGGGAGTCGGCTGCTTGTCTCTACCTGTGGTAGGGTCAGCTACTTGTCTCCACTTGTGGTATGGTCGGCTGCTTGTCCATACATGTGGGAGATATGGCTGATTGTCTTTACCTGTGGGAGAGTCGGCTGCTTGTCTCTACCTGTGGTATGGTCGGCTGCTTGTCTCTACCTGTGGTATGGTCGGCTGCTTGTCTCTACCTGTGGTATGGTCGGCTGCTTGTCTCTACCTGTGGTATGGTCGGCTGCTTGTCTCTACCCGTGGGAGGGTCGGCTGCTTGTCTCTACCTGTGGTATGGTCGGCTGCTTGTCTCTACCTGTGGGAGGGTCGGCTGCTTGTCGCTTCCTGTGGGAGGGTCGGCTGCTTGTGTCCACCTGTGGGAGGCTCGGATGCTTGTCTCTACCTGTGGGAGGGTCGGCTGTTTGTCCCTACCTGTGGTGTGGTCGGCTGCTTGTCTCTACATGTGGGGGGGGTCGGCTGCTTGTCTGTACCTGTGGTAGGGTCAGCTACTTGTCTCTACCTGTGGCATCGTCGGCTGCTTGTCTCTACCTGTGGTATGGTCGGCTGCTTGTATCTACCCATGGGAGGGTCGGCTGCTTGTCACTACCTGTGGGAGGGTCTGCTGCTTGTCTCTACTAAAGGCAGGCTCGGCTTCTTGTCTCTACTTCTAGTATGGTCGGCTGCTTGTCTCTACCTGTGGTATGGTCGGCTGCTTGTCTCTACCTGTGGGAGGGTCGGCTGCTTGTCTCTATCTGTGGGAGGGTCGGCTGCTTGTTTCATCCTGTGGGAGGCTCGGCTGCTTGTCTCTACCTGTGGGAGGGTCGGCTGTTTGTCCCTACCTGTGGTGTGGTCGGCCGCTTGTCTCTACATGTGGGGGGGTCGGCCGCTTGTGTCTACCTGTGGTAGGGTCAGCTACTTGTCTCCATGTGTGGTATGGTCGGCTGCTTGTCTCCACCTGTGGTGTGGTCGGCTGCTTGTCCATACCTGTGATATGGTCGGCTGCTTGTCTCTTGTGGGAGGGTCGGCTGCTTGTCTCTACCTGTGGGAGGGTCGGCTGTTTGTCCCTACCTGTGGTGTGGTCGGCTGCTTGTCTCTACATATGGGGGAGTCGGCTGCTTGTCTCTACCTGTGGTAGGGTCAGCTACTTGTCTCTTGTGGTATGGTCGGCTGCTTGTCTCCACCTGTGGTGTGGTCGGCTGCTTGTCTCCACCTGTGGTATGGTCGGCTGCTTGTCCATACATGTGGGAGATATGGCTGCTTGTCTTTACCTGTGGGAGAGTCGGCTGCTTGTCTCTACCTGTGGTATGGTCGGCTGCTTGTCTCTACCTGTGGTATGGTCGGCTGCTTGTCTCTACCCGTGGTATGGTCGGCTGCTTGTCTCTACCCGTGGGAGGGTCGGCTGCTTGTCTCTACCCGTGGTATGGTCGGCTGCTTGTCTCTACCCGTGGTATGGTCGGCTGCTTGTCTCTACCCGTGGTATGGTCGGCTGCTTGTCTCTACCCGTGGTATGGTCGGCTGCTTGTCTCTACCTGTGGTATGGTCGGCTGCTTGTCTCTACCTGTGGTAGGGTCAGCTACCTGTCTTCACGTGTGGTGTGGTCGGCTGCTTGTCTCTACCTGTGGTATGGTCGGCTGCTTGTCTCTACCCGTGGGAGGGTCGGCTGCTCGTCTCTACCTGTGGGAGGGTCGGCTGCTTGTCTCTACCTGTGGGAGTGTCGGCTGCTTGTCTCTACCTGTGGGAGGGTCTGCTGCTTGTCTCTACTAGTGGGAGGGTCGGCTGCTTGTCTCTACTTGTGGTATGGTCGGCTGCTTGTCTCTTCTTGTGGGTCGGCTGCTTGTCGCTTCCTGTGGGAGGGTCGGCTGCTTGTCTGTACCTGTGGGAGGGTCGGCTGCTTGTCTCCACCTGTGGGAGGCTCGGATGTTTGTCCGTACCTGTGGTGTGGTCGGCTGTTTGTCTCTACTTGTGGGGATCGGCTGATTGTCACTACCTGTGGTAGGGTCAGCGACTTGTCTCCACGTGTGGTATGGTCGGCTGCTTGTCTTCACCTGTGGTATGGTCGGCTGCTTGTCTCTTGTGGGAGGGTCGGCTGCTCGTCGCTTCCTGTGGGAGGGTCAGCTGCTTGTCTCCACCTGTGGGAGGCTCGGCTGCTTGTCTGTACCTGTGGGAGGGTCGGCTGTTTGTCCCTACCTGTGGTGTGGTCGGCTGCTTGTCTTTACATATGGGGGAGTCGGCTGCTTGTCTCTACCTGTGGTAGGGTCAGCTACTTGTCTCCACTTGTGGTATGGTCGGCTGCTTGTCCATACATGTGGGAGATATGGCTGATTGTCTTTACCTGTGGGAGAGTCGGCTGCTTGTCTCTACCTGTGGTATGGTCGGCTGCTTGTCTCTACCTGTGGTATGGTCGGCTGCTTGTCTCTACCTGTGGTATGGTCGGCTGCTTGTCTCTACCTGTGGTATGGTCGGCTGCTTGTCTCTACCCGTGGGAGGGTCGGCTGCTTGTCTCTACCTGTGGTATGGTCGGCTGCTTGTCTCTACCTGTGGGAGGGTCGGCTGCTTGTCGCTTCCTGTGGGAGGGTCGGCTGCTTGTGTCCACCTGTGGGAGGCTCGGATGCTTGTCTCTACCTGTGGGAGGGTCGGCTGTTTGTCCCTACCTGTGGTGTGGTCGGCTGCTTGTCTCTACATGTGGGGGGGGTCGGCTGCTTGTCTGTACCTGTGGTAGGGTCAGCTACTTGTCTCTACCTGTGGCATCGTCGGCTGCTTGTCTCTACCTGTGGTATGGTCGGCTGCTTGTATCTACCCATGGGAGGGTCGGCTGCTTGTCACTACCTGTGGGAGGGTCTGCTGCTTGTCTCTACTAAAGGCAGGCTCGGCTTCTTGTCTCTACTTCTAGTATGGTCGGCTGCTTGTCTCTACCTGTGGTATGGTCGGCTGCTTGTCTCTACCTGTGGGAGGGTCGGCTGCTTGTCTCTATCTGTGGGAGGGTCGGCTGCTTGTTTCATCCTGTGGGAGGCTCGGCTGCTTGTCTCTACCTGTGGGAGGGTCGGCTGTTTGTCCCTACCTGTGGTGTGGTCGGCCGCTTGTCTCTACATGTGGGGGGGTCGGCCGCTTGTGTCTACCTGTGGTAGGGTCAGCTACTTGTCTCCATGTGTGGTATGGTCGGCTGCTTGTCTCCACCTGTGGTGTGGTCGGCTGCTTGTCCATACCTGTGATATGGTCGGCTGCTTGTCTCTTGTGGGAGGGTCGGCTGCTTGTCTCTACCTGTGGGAGGGTCGGCTGTTTGTCCCTACCTGTGGTGTGGTCGGCTGCTTGTCTCTACATATGGGGGAGTCGGCTGCTTGTCTCTACCTGTGGTAGGGTCAGCTACTTGTCTCTTGTGGTATGGTCGGCTGCTTGTCTCCACCTGTGGTGTGGTCGGCTGCTTGTCTCCACCTGTGGTATGGTCGGCTGCTTGTCCATACATGTGGGAGATATGGCTGCTTGTCTTTACCTGTGGGAGAGTCGGCTGCTTGTCTCTACCTGTGGTATGGTCGGCTGCTTGTCTCTACCTGTGGTATGGTCGGCTGCTTGTCTCTACCCGTGGTATGGTCGGCTGCTTGTCTCTACCCGTGGGAGGGTCGGCTGCTTGTCTCTACCCGTGGTATGGTCGGCTGCTTGTCTCTACCCGTGGTATGGTCGGCTGCTTGTCTCTACCCGTGGTATGGTCGGCTGCTTGTCTCTACCCGTGGTATGGTCGGCTGCTTGTCTCTACCTGTGGTATGGTCGGCTGCTTGTCTCTACCTGTGGTAGGGTCAGCTACCTGTCTTCACGTGTGGTGTGGTCGGCTGCTTGTCTCTACCTGTGGTATGGTCGGCTGCTTGTCTCTACCCGTGGGAGGGTCGGCTGCTCGTCTCTACCTGTGGGAGGGTCGGCTGCTTGTCTCTACCTGTGGGAGTGTCGGCTGCTTGTCTCTACCTGTGGGAGGGTCTGCTGCTTGTCTCTACTAGTGGGAGGGTCGGCTGCTTGTCTCTACTTGTGGTATGGTCGGCTGCTTGTCTCTTCTTGTGGGTCGGCTGCTTGTCGCTTCCTGTGGGAGGGTCGGCTGCTTGTCTGTACCTGTGGGAGGGTCGGCTGCTTGTCTCCACCTGTGGGAGGCTCGGATGTTTGTCCGTACCTGTGGTGTGGTCGGCTGTTTGTCTCTACTTGTGGGGATCGGCTGATTGTCACTACCTGTGGTAGGGTCAGCGACTTGTCTCCACGTGTGGTATGGTCGGCTGCTTGTCTTCACCTGTGGTATGGTCGGCTGCTTGTCTCTTGTGGGAGGGTCGGCTGCTCGTCGCTTCCTGTGGGAGGGTCAGCTGCTTGTCTCCACCTGTGGGAGGCTCGGCTGCTTGTCTGTACCTGTGGGAGGGTCGGCTGTTTGTCCCTACCTGTGGTGTGGTCGGCTGCTTGTCTTTACATATGGGGGAGTCGGCTGCTTGTCTCTACCTGTGGTAGGGTCAGCTACTTGTCTCCACTTGTGGTATGGTCGGCTGCTTGTCCATACATGTGGGAGATATGGCTGATTGTCTTTACCTGTGGGAGAGTCGGCTGCTTGTCTCTACCTGTGGTATGGTCGGCTGCTTGTCTCTACCTGTGGTATGGTCGGCTGCTTGTCTCTACCTGTGGTATGGTCGGCTGCTTGTCTCTACCTGTGGTATGGTCGGCTGCTTGTCTCTACCCGTGGGAGGGTCGGCTGCTTGTCTCTACCTGTGGTATGGTCGGCTGCTTGTCTCTACCTGTGGGAGGGTCGGCTGCTTGTCGCTTCCTGTGGGAGGGTCGGCTGCTTGTGTCCACCTGTGGGAGGCTCGGATGCTTGTCTCTACCTGTGGGAGGGTCGGCTGTTTGTCCCTACCTGTGGTGTGGTCGGCTGCTTGTCTCTACATGTGGGGGGGGTCGGCTGCTTGTCTGTACCTGTGGTAGGGTCAGCTACTTGTCTCTACCTGTGGCATCGTCGGCTGCTTGTCTCTACCTGTGGTATGGTCGGCTGCTTGTATCTACCCATGGGAGGGTCGGCTGCTTGTCACTACCTGTGGGAGGGTCTGCTGCTTGTCTCTACTAAAGGCAGGCTCGGCTTCTTGTCTCTACTTCTAGTATGGTCGGCTGCTTGTCTCTACCTGTGGTATGGTCGGCTGCTTGTCTCTACCTGTGGGAGGGTCGGCTGCTTGTCTCTATCTGTGGGAGGGTCGGCTGCTTGTTTCATCCTGTGGGAGGCTCGGCTGCTTGTCTCTACCTGTGGGAGGGTCGGCTGTTTGTCCCTACCTGTGGTGTGGTCGGCCGCTTGTCTCTACATGTGGGGGGGTCGGCCGCTTGTGTCTACCTGTGGTAGGGTCAGCTACTTGTCTCCATGTGTGGTATGGTCGGCTGCTTGTCTCCACCTGTGGTGTGGTCGGCTGCTTGTCCATACCTGTGATATGGTCGGCTGCTTGTCTCTTGTGGGAGGGTCGGCTGCTTGTCTCTACCTGTGGGAGGGTCGGCTGTTTGTCCCTACCTGTGGTGTGGTCGGCTGCTTGTCTCTACATATGGGGGAGTCGGCTGCTTGTCTCTACCTGTGGTAGGGTCAGCTACTTGTCTCTTGTGGTATGGTCGGCTGCTTGTCTCCACCTGTGGTGTGGTCGGCTGCTTGTCTCCACCTGTGGTATGGTCGGCTGCTTGTCCATACATGTGGGAGATATGGCTGCTTGTCTTTACCTGTGGGAGAGTCGGCTGCTTGTCTTTACCTGTGGGAGAGTCGGCTGCTTGTCTCTACCTGTGGTATGGTCGGCTGCTTGTCTCTACCTGTGGTATGGTCGGCTGCTTGTCTCTACCCGTGGTATGGTCGGCTGCTTGTCTCTACCCGTGGGAGGGTCGGCTGCTTGTCTCTACCCGTGGTATGGTCGGCTGCTTGTCTCTACCCGTGGTATGGTCGGCTGCTTGTCTCTACCCGTGGTATGGTCGGCTGCTTGTCTCTACCCGTGGTATGGTCGGCTGCTTGTCTCTACCTGTGGTATGGTCGGCTGCTTGTCTCTACCTGTGGTAGGGTCAGCTACCTGTCTTCACGTGTGGTGTGGTCGGCTGCTTGTCTCTACCTGTGGTATGGTCGGCTGCTTGTCTCTACCCGTGGGAGGGTCGGCTGCTCGTCTCTACCTGTGGGAGGGTCGGCTGCTTGTCTCTACCTGTGGGAGTGTCGGCTGCTTGTCTCTACCTGTGGGAGGGTCTGCTGCTTGTCTCTACTAGTGGGAGGGTCGGCTGCTTGTCTCTACTTGTGGTATGGTCGGCTGCTTGTCTCTTCTTGTGGGTCGGCTGCTTGTCGCTTCCTGTGGGAGGGTCGGCTGCTTGTCTGTACCTGTGGGAGGGTCGGCTGCTTGTCTCCACCTGTGGGAGGCTCGGATGTTTGTCCGTACCTGTGGTGTGGTCGGCTGTTTGTCTCTACTTGTGGGGATCGGCTGATTGTCACTACCTGTGGTAGGGTCAGCGACTTGTCTCCACGTGTGGTATGGTCGGCTGCTTGTCTTCACCTGTGGTATGGTCGGCTGCTTGTCTCTTGTGGGAGGGTCGGCTGCTCGTCGCTTCCTGTGGGAGGGTCAGCTGCTTGTCTCCACCTGTGGGAGGCTCGGCTGCTTGTCTGTACCTGTGGGAGGGTCGGCTGTTTGTCCCTACCTGTGGTGTGGTCGGCTGCTTGTCTCTACATGTGGGGGGGTCGGCTGCTTGTCTGTACCTGTGGTAGGGTCGGCTACTTGTCTCCACCTGTGGTGTGGTCGGCTGCTTGTCTCCACCTGTGGTATGGTCGGCTGCTTGTCCATACCTGTGGGAGATATGGCTGCTTGTCTCTACCTGTGGGTGGGACGGCTGCTTGTCTCTACCTGTGGCATGGTCGGCTGCTTGTCTCTACCTGTGGTATGGTCGGCTGCTTGTCTCTACCCGTGGGAGGGTCGACTGCTTGTCTCTACCTGTGGGAGGGTCTGCTGCTTGTCTCTACTAATGGGAGGGTCGGCTGCTTGTTTCTACTTGTAGTATGGCCGGCTGCTTGTCTCTACCTGTGGTATGGTCGACTGCTTGTCCATACCTGTGGGAGAGTTGGTTGCTTGTCTCTACCCGTGGGAGGGCCATCTGCTTGTCTCTACCTGTGGTATGGTCGGCTGCTTGTCTCTACATGTGGGGGGTCGGCTGCTTGTCCCTACCTGCGGTATGGTCAGCTGCTTGTCTCTACCTGTGGTAGGGCTGGCTGCTTGTCTCTACCTGTGGTAGGTTTAGCTGCATGTCTTTACCCCTGTATAAGCTGTAATGTAACATGAGCAGGATTCATTCAATCCTGATACCAGGACACTGACAGAATAATGTGAGGAGGGTCATCCAACTAAGGTTGTCACGATACCAGAATTTGGACTTCGACACCGCAACTTTGTGTAGCATTGCGATTTTCGATACCAAAAATGATACTTTGCCAACAGTAATAAAAAAAAAAAATGTTCTTCCATTTTCTAATGTGAGGCGCGAGGTGTGATGATGAATTTTGAACGTGACTCACATTAATAGTAATTAACCCCATCATGTTTCTCAGTCATAATGGACAACAGTGGGTTAATGTGTGAGGTACATGATGGGGTTAATAACTATTAATGTGAGGCACATGGAGGTTCCAAATTCATAATACCTCGTGCCTCATATTAATAAGCGAAATAAAGACGTTTTTATTTTATTTTTTTACAGCGTAAACATCATAAATGACGCAAAAAATTTGTTGTGCAGGTTATTACGCCCGCGCCAATACAGAATATGTGGGTTTTATGTATTGAGACTGGTTTTAATGTTTATTGTAAAAAACTTTTTTTTTAAATGTATTTATTATTACTAAATGATTTAACTTTTTTATTTTTATTTTTAACAGGCATATATCTATATACTGATAGTACACAGGCATATATCTATATACTGATAGCACACAGGCATATATCTTTATACTGATAATACACAGGCATATATCTATATACTGATAGTACACAGGCATATATCTATATACTCATAGCACACAGGCATATATCTATATACTGATAGCACACAGGCATATATCTACATACTGATAGCACACAGGCATATAGCTATATACTGATAGCACACAGGCATATAGCTATATACTGATAGTACACAGGCATACATCTATATACTGATAGCACACAGGCATATATCTATATACTGATAGTACACAGGAATATATATATACTGATAGTACACAGGCATATATCTATATACTGATAGTACACAGGCATATATCTATATACTGATAGCACACAGGCATATATCTATATACTGATAGTACACAGGCATATATACTGATAGCACACAGGCATATATACTGATAGCACACAGGCATATATCTATATACTGATAGCACACAGGCATATATCTATATACGGAGAGCACACAGGCATATATCTATATACTGATAGTACACGGGCATATATCTATATACTGATAGTACACAGGCATATATCTATATACTCATAGCACACGGGCATATATCTATATACTGATAGTACACATATGCCTGTGTACTATCAGTATATAGATGTATGCCTGTGTACTATCAGTATATAGATATATGCCTGTGTACTATCAGTATATAGATATATGCCTGTGTGCTATCAGTATATAGATGTATGCCTGTGTACTATCAGTATATAGATATATGCCTGTGTGCTATCAGTATATAGATATATGCCTGTGTGCTATGAGTATATAGATATATGCCTGTGTACTACTGGGAAAATAGATATATGCCTGTGTACTATCAGTATATAGATATATGCCTGTGTGCTATCAGTATATAGATATATGCCTGTGTGCTATCAGTATATAGATATATGCCTGTGTACTATCAGTATATAGATATATGCCTGTGTACTATCAGTATATAGATATATGCCTGTGTACTATCAGTATATATATATATATATGCCTCTGCTATCAGTATATAGATATATGCCTGTGTACTATCAGTATATAGATATATGCCTGTGTGCTATCAGTATATAGATATATGCCTGTGTGCTATCAGTATATAGATATATGCCTGTGTACTATCAGTATATAGATATATGCCTGTGTGCTATCAGTATATAGATATATGCCTGTGTACTATCAGTATATAGATATATGCCTGTGTACTATCAGTATATAGATGTATGCCTGTGTACTATCAGTATATAGATATATGCCTGTGTACTATCAGTATATAGATATATGCCTGTGTACTATCAGTATATAGATATGTATATATGTATATATATATGTATATATCTATATACTGATAGCACACAGGCATATATCTATACACTGATAGCACACAGGCATATATCTATATACTGATAGCACACAGGCATATATCTATATACTGATAGCACACAGGCATATATCTATATACTGATAGCACACAGGCATATATCTATATACTGATAGCACACAGGCATATATCTATATACGGATAGCACACAGGCATACATCTATATACTGATAGTACACAGGCGTATATCTATATACCGATAGTACACAGGCACATATCTATATACCGATAGTACACAGGCATATATCTATATACTGATAGTACACAGGCATATATCTATATACTGATAGTACACAGGCATATATCTATATACTGATAGTACACAGGCATATATCTATATACTGATAGCACACAGGCATATATCTATATACTGATAGCACACAGGCATATATCTATATACTGTGCATCACGTCTCTAAATATATTCAACTAATTATTTATTTATGTATTAATCATTATTCTGTATCACTGATCTTCCTTTTGCATCTTTACATATGCCTTTGATTTCTATTGTAATCTAAGACGATCGTATAATGATATTATTATGTCAACGGAACTACTAAAATACAATATACAGTGTACATCTAAGATTCTGGGATCCTGATTTTGTCAAGTGTGCCCTTTGAATCCACTTACCTCCTTGATGACGTGCGCTTGCTCGGTGGGGCGGTCTGCGGCGATGCCTGCCCCCTTCGGCCTCGATACATGCACTGCGCATGTCCGGAACTCCCGTTACGCGTCGGGAATCCGGATATGCGCTCCAGCATGCGGGGCCGGATGTGGGGCATGCCTCTCTTCCGGTCGCGTCATCGGACAAGCGCCGACTCTTGTCTCGGCGCTAATATGGATTTACCTCGTTATGTACACACACTATAAAAGGACTACACACACTATGGGCTTAATGTACCCCCTGAGGAAGCAACCAAAGATAGCGAAACGCGCGTTGGGGTTGTACTGTGGACCTCTCAGCACGGACATTTCGTGAGACTCTCACTTTTTAATGGGTAAGACAGCATCACTATAACTGCTCACCATACAATTACTGACTTTTCCTATATCACTATATTGTGGTCAGGTTTTGATCCACTTACCACATAAACATTAGGACTTTGAGTAATTATCAGTATATGATCCACTTGGATAAGATATTTTATATACTCATTTTGTATGGTGTAGTAAATACGGGTCTGCCCTAATATACCACTCTTTTGTCTAATTTTGTCCTGTGCTGTACTGTATACCACGGTATTAGTACTAGAGTCTCTTTATGATGTGTTTTTAAATGTATGTCATTTTTTATTAATAAAATTTATATATTCTTGCATACTTAGACGCTATAGCTCTTTTTTTCTTCGGTATGGTTCTATAATTATGGAGCAGTCTATTTTGATATAATATGGGGGGAAGTTGGTTTTCCAAACTGTACCTAGCCTACAACCAATATATGCTTAGAGCTTATCTATCTATATATCTATATACTGATAGCACACAGGCATATATCTATATACTGATAGTACACAGGCATATATCTATATACTGATAGTACACAGGCATACATCTATATACTGATAGTACACAGGCATATATCTATATACTGATAGCACACAGGCATATATCTATATACTGATAGTACACAGGCATATATCTATATACTGATAGTACACAGGCATACATCTATATACTGATAGTACACAGGCATATATCTATATACTGATAGTACACAGGCATATATCTATATACTGATAGTACACAGGCGTATATCTATATACTGATAGTACACAGGCAGTTGTTAGGACATACCTCAGTATGCCCTAACAGGAAATATGGTAGGACAGCCATGGGGTCCTTCAATGGGCCCTGGGCTGTCTGCCCATATATGGTATGTCCCTCAATCTCGTCACAGAGATTCCCTGTGACGCGATCCAAGGGACATCCCCCCCTTCTCATTTTCCCCTGAATGCTGCAGTGAGCTTTGATCGCAGCATTCAGGGGAATAGTGACGGAGATGAGAGGTTTCTCCGATCTCCGCCATTAGAGCGGGGCTGCGGCTTTTTGCCACGCTCCTGACAAGTGCGCACACGGTCAGCATTAGGTGATGCAGCCGGCACTGCACTAATGAGCACAGGCACTGAAGACAGAACATGGGGGTGTTTTGCAGTACCCCCGCCATGTTCTGGCTTCAGTGCCACCGCTCATCAGTGCAGCGCTGGACGCATCACATCGTGCTGACCGCGCGCGCACACTTGTCAGGACTCAGGAGCGGGGCAATGACTGTATCACACAGCCACAGCCCCGCTCTCATACATTCAGATGTTACTAAGCTGTGCGGCGGCACAGCTTAGTATCGAAATACATGAAATAACGGTATCAAACCGTTTGAGGGTACAAGGCATCGAAACAGTATCCATGTCACCTCTAACTTGTTTTTAGAAGACCATAGTCCGCCTTCTGTCTGCCATCTTGCTTGTAGAAACCACAGTCTGCAGCCAGTAGCTCTGGTAACTACATGTCCCATGATGCTTTGCTTAGACATCACATGGCTGATGCGGTCAGATCATGTCTACCAGAAGCTATAGTTATATGGATGATTTCAACTTGTGATCAGAAAGCTGGAGAGACACAGATACAGGTCTAAGGCCCAGGAAAGGCTGCAGACTGCGCCCTGTGCAGCAGCACGCAGCATGTTGCAGGCAGTGTGCAAACTCAACCCCACAGCAAAGAGGAGCGTGGAGAATCGGTTGGTAATAGCCTGACATCATCTAGAGAAAGCAGCCGGGACGAGATGCAGTGACAACCATATAATACATAGGGGGGTGCGGATTTTCAGTGGTCACCCAGAGAAGTCCTATGTCATGGACCAGACACATTCTGATATTTTTACAATATACTCAAAATCCTTTGTCGGGGTTTTCAGTTTTTACTATAAATATGGGGTTGTATAAACGACAGACACTTTTATTCCGACCAGTTCAGCATTTTAATGTAAATGGGTACAAAGTCATGCAAAAAAATGAAATGAAAAGGAGCCAAAAAAACATCAAAACAAGTAAAAATACTCAGGACAAATGCCGGAAAAATCTGGAGAAAAAAAACATTTATCAATTCTCGCATTTTCAAAATGTTTGCATGTGGAGCAGGCAATAAATTCTTCATTTTCAGAAAATTTTTATATTACAATATTTACATTTCGTCTTCATGCAAATAGACCCCCCCCTCCCCCCTCCCCCTCTGCTGTCGGCCCTTAAAAATATTTTTATTTTATTTTTAAATATAATTTACCCCATTCGCTATGATCTGTAGTGTCACTTTAAAGATTTTAAAATATTTTCTCAATTTCACAGATTACTTTATTTTTTACTTTTGTGCCCGTGGGGTTAACCGATATATATTGTTGAGAAAATGTATTTAAAGTCATTCAGCCACATATGCCATGCTATATATTTATATAAAATATATAATAGAATGATGGAGTAAGCAAAGTGAGAGGACAAACAAAAAAAAATACAAAAAAACCCAAAAAAGTAAAAAAAACAAATGCATATAAAAACAATAAAAAAAAGTACATAAAAAAATGAGGTAAAACGGGATAATAAAATGGAAGGAAATCTCGAATTCTGAATATATTAATATTTCCAGATCCATAAAATATTGAATTTAACATATAAAATCTTTGTAATAAAATCTCAGCAGAACACAGGAAAATCAAGACAACAAAAATAAAAAAAATAAAAAGTCGGGAAAAAAAAATATGGGAAAATCTGCTGAGCTTTTCTTTTCCTTCTGTGTTTTTCCAGCCATTTTTTTCCTTACATTTGTGTAATTCTCAAATACAAATCAATGCAGCAAGAATGGAATCGTTACATTTTTGGGAAAAAAAATAAAAAATTCTGAAATTGTACATTTTTTTTAAAAATTTCATATTCAAAATTTTTTTTAAAGAAAAATGTACAATTTACATATTTTTTTTTTTATTATCTAAGCAAATGTTGCCCCTTCCTGACTGTATTTTATACCATATTTATTAATAACCAGACTTTTTATTTATTTTTATTTTGGTTGACTATTAGGGAAAAGAACATAAAAAAGCCAAAAGCACAAAAATGGCAAAAACAAAAAATTTAGAATTAAAAAAAAAAAATAAAAAATCTTTTTGAATAAATGCAGACCTGAAAAAATAAAAATCTAAAAAATCTGTTTGCTTCACGCCTGCCTAATGATTGGTAGGAATTAAAAGGCACCCCTCCATTACTCATCTACGCTGCGCGCTCGTTTTACGTATTTTTTGCGATTATATCTCGTGTCAGCAACTAAAGGTTATTCTCTGTATAACGAAATGCTACCATTTTCCATACACTCTCCGTATCAATTCCGATCCTTTCTCAAGATCTCTGCTTGCTGCCATTGATTAGGAAGATGAACAGATACAAAAAGTATCCATAAAAAAGTAACCGACGCGATTCTATAAAAACCCGGACCCTCAGTATTAGTCTTGCGTTGTATATTTATACCCCCTCCCCCATCTGTACAGCAGTGCGTAAACGTTATGGATTCATAAATAATAATATGCGCTAAACGCCGGTAAAAGATTTCCGTCAGGCGGTGCGTGAAATGACAGCCGTGGGTAGCGAGAGGACGAAAAAACTAATAGTGCAATAAACTCTCCCACGATGGCGACCTCTGCCAGCGAAGCGCGACGGCATTACGTGGAAATCCCGGATCTGTGCGTCGTCTTGTAGAGCTCCTCCCACCAGCCCCATAGGACATTAAGCCTCCGTTACCCCACCCCCTGGCGTTCAAGACATCGTAACGATAATGATTGAAAATAAAAAACTTTACAAAAACACAAAAACAATAAAAAATATTCTGCAATAACCGTAAAAACAAATATAATATACGAGTATCAAAGTGCATGAAACGACGCCAGTGAAATAAATAATTCAGCTGCCTGAGTGCGATGCTCACGTGACCCTGGCCACAAATGTACAGATATATATATATGTATATACACACAGCCCTATATATATATGTATAGATTTATACCCGGATATATACACCCACATGCAACGGTCACCGGCGAGCGCGGGTCTGGTACGTCACACGTGCACATACGGGGCTCGTGCCGGGGGAACGTGCAGAAATATATAGACATATATGTACAGGTCGTTCTATATACACGTGCCTGTGTGCACTGCGGCCGTACACAGGCAGGGGGCGCCGCACGGTAAGAGCGATCCGTCAGTCTCGGGCACAGTCACACATACACGGTGCACGCTGACACACAGGCACGCACGCTCCCGCTCTCCGCGTTGCAGGCCGCAGTGTGCAGATCGGTCAGGAGCGAGGGGTTAATTGGTCAGCCCCCTCTTCTGTAAACAGTCCAGATCCTGCGCCTGCTTCATCTCCTTCATCCTGTGCGGGGGAGAGACAATCAGGGGTGAGGGACACACATCTTACAGAAGACCCTAAGGGTCCGTTTTTTTGTTGCCCACGGTCCCTGCATTAGCTTCAAGGGCCGCAGGCGAAAAACCCGCAGAAAAATACCAATGCCCAAAAACTCAGTGTGAACAGGGCCTAATTAAGTCAACCCCCTTCTGTACCTGTGACGACACCGGCGGAGAAAGCGCATGATCTTGCGGGCGGCCTGGTCCTGCTTCTTAGTGAGAAATGTCCCCCTAGGAAAGACGTGAAACGCGTCAGTATGGGAGGCGCACGCGTGTTCTTAGCATGTTTAATGCATGACACCGTTACATCACGGAACATCTCCAGCTCACCCAAGACTTCTGTATCTATAGCTACATCCAACAGTGTACGGGCACGTTCTGGGACCGGCACAGCAGGGCTGAGCAGAAGGGCAAATTGATCTGCAATATTCACAAGCCAAGAGAATACATCTCCACAGCTGGAACACGGCTTATAGGGGAAAATCATCACATACGAGGCACAGAGCGGCTCATCCCCCGTCCTCCGCTCACACACGGCTACCTAAGGAATCTCTAGCGTCCATCACTCACTTGATGCGATGTTGCAGTGCCGGGCCCGCGCGGGCCCCCTCCCTGTAGCTGCGGTAACATTGCTGGATGAGCACGGCTGCCCGGCGGCTCTGCTGGAAACGCTTCTGCTCGTAGTAACTCCGGAACTTGGACTGGATCAGGATGGCCGCCTGCGTCATTTTCTTGTACAGAGCGTACTGGGAAAGGGAAGAAACACACAGGAGTTTATGGCTGTGCAGCGGAGAGAAGAACCGGAAGAAGAATATCGCACATCACCTTCCATACCACTTTACCAGATACAATACTTTATTTATTACAACATTAACCACTAGATGGCGACCTTACCTCATAATACTTCTGACCACTAGATGGCGACTCAACCTCATAATACTCCTGACCACTAGATGGCGACTACCTCATAATGCTGTGAGCACTAGATGGCGACTACCTCATAATGCTCCTGATCACTAGATGGCGACCCAACCTCATAATGCTTCTGACCACTAGATGGTGACCCAACCTCATAATGATCCTGACCACTAGATCGCGACCTTACCTCATAATGCTCCTGACCACTAGATGGCGACCCAACCTCATAATGCTCCTGACCACTAGATGGCGACCCAACCTCATAATGCACCTGACCTCTAGATCGCGACCTTACCTCATAATGCTCCTGACAACTAGATTGCGACCTTACCTCATAATGCTCCTGACCACTAGATGGCGACCCAAGCTCATAATGCTCCTGACCACTAGATCGCAACCTTACCTCATAATGCTCCTGACCACTAGATGGCGACTACCTCATAATGCTGTGAGCACTAGATGGCGACTACCTCATAATGCTCCTGACCACTAGATGGCGACCCAACCTCATAATGCTCCTTACCACTAGATGGCGACCCAACCTCATAATGCTTCTGACCACTAGAAGGCGACCCAACCTCATAATGCTCCTGACCACTAGATGGCGACCCAACCTCATAATGCTCCTGACCACTAGATGGCGACCCAACCTCATAATGCTTCTGACCACTAGATCGCGACCTTACCTCATAATGCTCCTGACCACTAGATGGCGACCCAACCTCATAATGCTCCTGACCACTAGATGGTGACCCAACCTCATAATGCTCCTGACCACTAGACGGTGACCCAACCTCATAATCCTCCTGACCACTAGATGGCGACCCAACCTCATAATGCTCCTGACCACTAGATGGCGACCCAACCTCCTAATGCTCCTGACCACTAGATCGCAAACTTACCTCATAATGCTCCTGACCACTAGATCGAAACCTTACTTTATAATGCTCCTGACCACTAGATTGCGACCTTACCTCATACCTCATAATGCTCCTGACCACTAGATGGCGACCCAACCTCATAGTGCTCCGGACCACTAGATGGCGACCCAACCTCATAATACTTCTGACCACTAGATGACCCAACCTCATAATGCTCCTGACCACTAGATGGTGACCCAACCTCATAATACTGCTAAACCACTATATGGCGACTCTGCCTCATAATGTTCCTGACCACTAGACGGCGACCCTACATCAATGTTCCTGACCACTAGATAGCGACCTTACCTTGTAATGGTCCTGCCTGACCCTTACCTCACAACATTCCTGACCACCAGATGGCGACCTTACCTTGTAATGGTCCTGCCTGACCCTACCTCACAACATTCCTGACCACCAGATGGCGACCATACCTTGCAATGTTCCTGCCTGACCCTACCTCACAACATTCCTGACTACTAGATGGCGACCTTACCTTGCAATGCACCTGACCACTTCTAACGTTCCTGGATGGCCCTACTTCATAATGTTTCCTATTCTTCTACATTTTAGACTGACGAAGACCTCAGTACGAGGTTGAAACGCGTTGCCGCAGCAAATTTTATTGTCTTATATCATGATCTCCAATAAATTGTTTTAAAATTTATCTGATGGGTCCGTCATAACCACCGAATCAGCTACACAAGAACTCCCGACACGAGGAGCATTTTTTTTCCAGTTTCTTGATCTACATATTAGAGAACTTTAGACTTTACATATCCATTGTTCAGCTCCTGACATGGGATGAGCTATGGATCAAGCTGGGATCCAATTCTAATAACTGCAACAGAGGTGACCATAGACCTGACAGTTATCAGCCCCCACTCCCACAATAACAAGCACATTCATTCTCGGGACAAAGTGGAGGGAAAACAGACATATCTGATGCCGCTTGTCCACCAGAGAAACCACAGGGTTTGACAGGTGGAGTCTAACCGGACCGATCCAGGTTCCCCGCAATATAAGCCTGATACACGGATCTGCCAGGACCTTTAATGTCAGACTCGTGGGGATCCCACTGAAATAATCAGATTCTATAAACAAATGAAATCTGTGTTGTATGAAGCAGGATCATGACTGAGAAAAGGGAGAGGTGTTTACCTTCAGGGCAATCCATGTTAGCTTGTAAAAGAAGAAGGGCTTCTATTAATGGTTAAACAGAGGCTGTGAATCGTGTGACGTGTGGCATCTACCAAGGTGACGCTATCCGCCAAATGTCAGAGTCAAATCAACAGTCATACAATAGTGTCATTCATCATCTCCTCCATCATTTATCAGTCATACAATAGTGTCATCTATCTCCTCCATCATTTATCAGTCATACAATAGTGTCATCTATCATCTCCATCATTTATCAGTCATACAATAGTGTCATCTATCATCTCCATCATTTATCAGTCATACAATAGTGTCATCTATCTCCTCCATCATTTATCAGTCATACAATAGTGTCATCTATCTCCTCCATCATTTATCAGTCATACAATAGTGTCATCTATCACCTCCATCATTTATCAGTCATACAATAGTGTCATCTATCATCTCCATCATTTATCAGTCATACAATAGTGTCATCTATCTCCTCCATCATTTATCAGTCATACAATAGTGTCATCTATCACCTCCATCATTTATCAGTCATACAATAGTGTCATCTATCATCTCCATCATTTATCAGTCATACAATAGTGTCATCTATCATCTCCATCATTTATCAGTCATACAATAGTGTCATCTATCACCTCCATCATTTATCAGTCATACAATAGTGTCATCTATCTCCTCCATCATTTATCAGTCATACAATAGTGTCATCTATCATCTCCATCATTTACCAGTCATACAATAGTGTCATCTATCATCTCCATCATGTATCAGTCATACAATAGTGTCATCTATCATCTCCATCATTTATCAGTCATACAATAGTGTCATCTATCACCTCCATCATTTATCAGTCATACAATAGTGTCATCTATCACCTCCATCATTTATCAGTCATACAATAGTGTCATCTATCACCTCCATCATTTATCAGTCATACAATAGTGTCATCTATCTCCTCCATCATTTATCAGTCATACAATAGTGTCATCTATCTCCTCCATCATTTATCAGTCATACAATAGTGTCATCTATCACCTCCATCATTTATCAGTCATACAATAGTGTCATCTATCTCCTCCATCATTTATCAGTCATACAATAGTGTCATCTATCTCCTCCATCATTTATCAGTCATACAATAGTGTCATCTATCTCCTCCATCATTTATCAGTCATACAATAGTGTCATCTATCACCTCCATCATTTATCAGTCATACAATAGTGTCATCTATCATCTCCATTATTTATCAGTCATACAATAGTGTCATCTATCTCCTCCATCATTTATCAGTCATACAATAGTGTCATCTATCACCTCCATCATTTATCAGTCATACAATAGTGTCATCTATCATCTCCATCATTTATCAGTCATACAATAGTGTCATCTATCACCTCCATCATTTATCAGTCATACAATAGTGTCATCTATCATCTCCATCATTTATCAGTCATACAATAGTGTCATCTATCATCTCCATCATTTATCAGTCATACAATAGTGTCATCTATCATCTCCATCATTTATCAGTCATACAATAGTGTCATCTATCTCCTCCATCATTTATCAGTCATACAATAGTGTCATCTATCATCTCCTCCATCATTTATCAGTCATACAATAGTGTCATCTATCTCCTCCATCATTTATCAGTCATACAATAGTGTCATCTATCATCTCCATCATTTATCAGTCATACAATAGTGTCATCTATCTCTTCCATCATTTATCAGTCATACAATAGTGTCATCTATCTCCTCCATCATTTATCAGTCATACAATAGTGTCATCTATCATCTCCTCCATCATTTATCAGTCATACAATAGTGTCATCTATCATCTCCATCATTTATCAGTCATACAATAGTGTCATCTATCATCTCCATCATTTATCAGTCATACAATAGTGTCATCTATCATCTCCATCATTTATCAGTCATACAATAGTGTCATCTATCTCCTCCATCATTTATCAGTCATACAATAGTGTCATCTATCTCCTCCATCATTTATCAGTCATACAATAGTGTCATCTATCATCTCCATCATTTATCAGTCATACAATAGTGTCATCTATCATCTCCATCATTTATCAGTCATACAATAGTGTCATCTATCATCTCCATCATTTATCAGTCATACAATAGTGTCATCTATCATCTCCATCATTTATCAGTCATACAATAGTGTCATCTATCACCTCCATCATTTATCAGTCATACAATAGTGTCATCTATCACCTCCATCATTTATCAGTCATACAATAGTGTCATCTATCTCCTCCATCATTTATCAGTCATACAATAGTGTCATCTATCATCTCCATCATTTATCAGTCATACAATAGTGTCATCTATCATCTCCATCATTTATCAGTCATACAATAGTGTCATCTATCTCCTTCATCATTTATCAGACATACAATAGTGTCATCTATCACCTCCATCATTTATCAGTCATACAATAGTGTCATCTATCACCTCCATCATTTATCAGTCATACAATAGTGTCATCTATCATCTCCATCATTTATCAGTCATACAATAGTGTCATCTATCTCCTTCATCATTTATCAGACATACAATAGTGTCATCTATCTCCTCCATCATTTATCAGTCATACAATAGTGTCATATATCTCCTCCATCATTTATCAGTCATACAATAGTGTCATCTATCATCTCCATCATTTATCAGTCATACAATAGTGTCATCTATCACCTCCATCATTTATCAGTCATACAATAGTGTCATCTATCATCTCCATCATTTATCAGTCATACAATAGTGTCATCTATCACCTCCATCATTTATCAGTCATACAATAGTGTCATCTATCTCCTCCATCATTTATCAGTCATACAATAGTGTCATCTATCATCTCCATCATTTATCAGTCATACAATAGTGTCATCTATCTCCTCCATCATTTATCAGTCATACAATAGTGTCATCTATCACCTCCATCATTTATCAGTCATACATCAGAGTCATCTATCATCTCCTCCATCATTTATCAGTCATACAATAGTGTCATCTATCACCTCCATCATTTATCAGTCATACAATAGTGTCATCTATCACCTCCATCATTTATCAGTCATACAATAGTGTCATCTATCACCTCCATCATTCATCAGTCATACAATAGTGTCATCTATCATCTCCATCATTTATCAGTCATACAATAGTGTCATCTATCTCCTCCATCATTTATCAGTCATACAATAGTGTCATCTATCTCCTCCATCATTTATCAGTCATACAATAGTGTCATCTATCTCCTCCATCATTTATCAGTCATACAATAGTGTCATCTATCTCCTCCATCATTTATCAGTCATACAATAGTGTAATCTATCATCTCCATCATTTATCAGTCATACAATAGTGTCATCTATCACCTCCATCATTTATCAGTCATACAATAGTGTCATCTATCATCTCCATCATTTATCAGTCATACAATAGTGTCATCTATCATCTCCTCCATCATTTATCAGTCATACAATAGTGTCATCTATCATCTCCATCATTTATCAGTCATACAATAGTGTCATCTATCTCCTCCATCATTTATCAGTCATACAATAGTGTCATCTATCACCTCCATCATTTATCAGTCATACAATAGTGTCATCTATCATCTCCATCATTTATCAGTCATACAATAGTGTCATCTATCACCTCCATCATTTATCAGTCATACAATAGTGTCATCTATCATCTCCTCCATCATTTATCAGTCATACAATAGTGTCATCTATCTCCTCCATCATTTATCAGTCATACAATAGTGTCATCTATCTCCTCCATCATTTATCAGTCATACAATAGTGTCATCTATCATCTCCATCATTTATCAGTCATACAATAGTGTCATCTATCACCTCCATCATTTATCAGTCATACAATAGTGTCATCTATCACCTCCATCATTTATCAGTCATACAATAGTGTCATCTATCATCTCCATCATTTATCAGTCATACAATAGTGTCATCTATCATCTCCTCCATCATTTATCAGTCATACAATAGTGTCATCTATCATCTCCATCATTTATCAGTCATACAATAGTGTCATCTATCATCTCCATCATTTATCAGTCATACAATAGTGTCATCTATCATCTCCTCCATCATTTATCAGTCATACAATAGTGTCATCTATCATCTCCATCATTTATCAGTCATACAATAGTGTCATCTATCATCTCCATCATTTATCAGTCATACAATAGTGTCATCTATCATCTCCTCCATCATTTATCAGTCATACAATAGTGTCATCTATCTCCTCCATCATTTATCAGTCATACAATAGTGTCATCTATCATCTCCATCATTTATCAGTCATACAATAGTGTCATCTATCATCTCCATCATTTATCAGTCATACAATAGTGTCATCTATCTCCTCCATCATTTATCAGTCATACAATAGTGTCATCTATCATCTCCTCCATCATTTATCAGTCATACAATAGTGTCATCTATCACCTCCATCATTTATCAGTCATACAATAGTGTCATCTATCACCTCCATCATTTATCAGTCATACAATAGTGTCATCTATCACCTCCATCATTTATCAGTCATACAATAGTGTCATCTATCATCTCCATCATTTATCAGTCATACAATAGTGTCATCCATCACCTCCATCATTTATCAGTCATACAATAGTGTCATCTATCTCCTCCATCATTTATCAGTCATACAATAGTGTCATCTATCACCTCCATCATTTATCAGTCATACAATAGTGTCATCTATCATCTCCTCCATCATTTATCAGTCATACAATAGTGTCATCTATCACCTCCATCATTTATCAGTCATACAATAGTGTCATCTATCTCCTCCATCATTTATCAGTCATACAATAGTGTCATCTATCTCCTCCATCATTTATCAGTCATACAATAGTGTCATCTATCATCTCCTCCATCATTTATCAGTCATACAATAGTGTCATCTATCATCTCCTCCATCATTTATCAGTCATACAATAGTGTCATCTATCTCCTCCATCATTTATCAGTCATACAATAGTGTCATCTATCATCTCCTCCATCATTTATCAGTCATACAATAGTGTCATCTATCTCCTCCATCATTTATCAGTCATACAATAGTGTCATCTATCATCTCCATCATTTATCAGTCATACAATAGTGTCATCTATCTCCTCCATCATTTATCAGTCATACAATAGTGTCATCTATCACCTCCATCATTTATCAGTCATACAATAGGGTCATCTATCATCTCCATCATTTATCAGTCATACAATAGTGTCATCTATCACCTCCATCATTTATCAGTCATACAATAGTGTCATCTATCACCTCCATCATTTATCAGTCATACAATAGGGTCATCTATCATCTCCATCATTTATCAGTCATACAATAGTGTCATCTATCACCTCCATCATTTATCAGTCATACAATAGTGTCATCTATCATCTCCATCATTTATCAGTCATACAATAGTGTCATCTATCATCTCCTCCATCATTTATCAGTCATACAATAGTGTCATCCATCACCTCCATCATTTATCAGTCATACAATAGTGTCATCTATCATCTCCATCATTTATCAGTCATACAATAGTGTCATCTATCACCTCCATCATTTATCAGTCATACAATAGTGTCATCTATCACCTCCATCATTTATCAGTCATACAATAGTGTCATCTATCACCTCCATCATTTATCAGTCATACAATAGTGTCATCTATCATCTCCATCATTTATCAGTCATACAATAGTGTCATCTATCATCTCCTCCATCATTTATCAGTCATACAATAGTGTCATCTATCATCTCCATCATTTATCAGTCATACAATAGTGTCATCTATCTCCTCCATCATTTATCAGTCATACAATAGTGTCATCTATCTCCTCCATCATTTATCAGTCATACAATAGTGTCATCTATCATCTCCATCATTTATCAGTCATACAATAGTGTCATCTATCTCCTCCATCATTTATCAGTCATACAATAGTGTCATCTATCATCTCCATCATTTATCAGTCATACAATAGTGTCATCTATCATCTCCTCCATCATTTATCAGTCATACAATAGTGTCATCTATCATCTCCATCATTTATCAGTCATACAATAGTGTCATCTATCACCTCCATCATTTATCAGTCATACAATAGTGTCATCGATCATCTCCTCCATCATTTATCAGTCATACAATAGTGTCATCTATCTCCTCCATCATTTATCAGTCATACAATAGTGTCATCTATCATCTCCATCATTTATCAGTCATACAATAGTGTCATCTATCACCTCCATCATTTATCAGTCATACAATAGTGTCATCTATCTCCTCCATCATTTATCAGTCATACAATAGTGTCATCTATCTCCTCCATCATTTATCAGTCATACAATAGTGTCATCTATCTCCTCCATCATTTATCAGTCATACAATAGTGTCATCTATCTCCTCCATCATTTATCAGTCATACAATAGTGTCATCTATCTCCTCCATCATTTATCAGTCATACAATAGTGTCATCTATCACCTCCATCATTTATCAGTCATACAATAGTGTCATCTATCTCCTCCATCATTTATCAGTCATACAATAGTGTCATCTATCTCCTCCATCATTTATCAGTCATACAATAGTGTCATCTATCTCCTCCATCATTTATCAGTCATACAATAGTGTCATCTATCATCTCCATCATTTATCAGTCATACAATAGTGTCATCTATCATCTCCATCATTTATCAGTCATACAATAGTGTCATCTATCATCTCCATCATTTATCAGTCATACAATAGTGTCATCTATCACCTCCATCATTTATCAGTCATACAATAGTGTCATCTATCACCTCCATCATTTATCAGTCATACAATAGTGTCATCTATCTCCTCCATCATTTATCAGTCATACAATAGTGTCATCTATCATCTCCATCATTTATCAGTCATACATTAGTGTCATCTATCACCTCCATCATTTATCAGTCATACAATAGTGTCATCTATCTCCTCCATCATTTATCAGTCATACAATAGTGTCATCTATCACCTCCATCATTTATCAGTCATACAATAGTGTCATCTATCTCCTCCATCATTTATCAGTCATACAATAGTGTCATCTATCACCTCCATCATTTATCAGTCATACAATAGTGTCATCTATCACCTCCATCATTTATCAGTCATACAATAGTGTCATCTATCACCTCCATCATTTATCAGTCATACAATAGTGTCATCTATCACCTCCATCATTTATCAGTCATACAATAGTGTCATCTATCACCTCCATCATTTATCAGTCATACAATAGTGTCATCTATCACCTCCATCATTTATCAGTCATACAATAGTGTCATCTATCTCCTCCATCATTTATCAGTCATACAATAGTGTCATCTATCATCTCCTCCATCATTTATCAGTCATACAATAGTGTCATCTATCATCTCCATCATTTATCAGTCATACAATAGTGTCATCTATCTCCTCCATCATTTATCAGTCATACAATAGTGTCATCTATCACCTCCATCATTTATCAGTCATACAATAGTGTCATCTATCATCTCCATCATTTATCAGTCATACAATAGTGTCATCTATCTCCTCCATCATTTATCAGTCATACAATAGTGTCATCTATCATCTCCATCATTTATCAGTCATACAATAGTGTCATCTATCTCCTCCATCATTTATCAGTCATACAATAGTGTCATCTATCATCTCCTCCATCATTTATCAGTCATACAATAGTGTCATCTATCACCTCCATCATTTATCAGTCATACAATAGTGTCATCTATCACCTCCATCATTTATCAGTCATAAAATAGTGTCATCTATCATCTCCATCATTTATCAGTCATACAATAGTGTCATCTATCTCCTCCATCATTTATCAGTCATACAATAGTGTCATCTATCTCCTCCATCATTTATCAGTCATACAATAGTGTCATCCATCATCTCCATCATTTATCAGTCATACAATAGTGTCATCTATCTCCTCCATCATTTATCAGTCATACAATAGTGTCATCTATCATCTCCATCATTTATCAGTCATACAATAGTGTCATCTATCATCTCCTCCATCATTTATCAGTCATACAATAGTGTCATCTATCATCTCCATCATTTATCAGTCATACAATAGTGTCATCTATCATCTCCTCCATCATTTATCAGTCATACAATAGTGTCATCTATCTCCTCCATCATTTATCAGTCATACAATAGTGTCATCTATCATCTCCATCATTTATCAGTCATACAATAGTGTCATCTATCATCTCCTCCATCATTTATCAGTCATACAATAGTGTCATCTATCTCCTCCATCATTTATCAGTCATACAATAGTGTCATCTATCATCTCCATCATTTATCAGTCATACAATAGTGTCATCTATCATCTCCATCATTTATCAGTCATACAATAGTGTCATCTATCATCTCCATCATTTATCAGTCATACAATAGTGTCATCTATCATCTCCTCCATCATTTATCAGTCATACAATAGTGTCATCTATCATCTCCATCATTTATCAGTCATACAATAGTGTCATCTATCTCCTCCATCATTTATCAGTCATACAATAGTGTCATCTATCATCTCCATCATTTATCAGTCATACAATAGTGTCATCTATCTCCTCCATCATTTATCAGTCATACAATAGTGTCATCTATCACCTCCATCATTTATCAGTCATACAATAGTGTCATCTATCATCTCCTCCATCATTTATCAGTCATACAATAGTGTCATCTATCACCTCCATCATTTATCAGTCATACAATAGTGTCATCTATCATCTCCTCCATCATTTATCAGTCATACAATAGTGTCATCTATCACCTCCATCATTTATCAGTCATACAATAGTGTCATCTATCACCTCCATCATTTATCAGTCATACAATAGTGTCATCTATCATCTCCATCATTTATCAGTCATACAATAGTGTCATCTATCATCTCCATCATTTATCAGTCATACAATAGTGTCATCCATCACCTCCATCATTTATCAGTCATACAATAGTGTCATCTATCTCCTCCATCATTTATCAGTCATACAATAGTGTCATCTATCATCTCCATCATTTATCAGTCATACAATAGTGTCATCTATCATCTCCTCCATCATTTATCAGTCATACAATAGTGTCATCTATCATCTCCTCCATCATTTATCAGTCATACAATAGTGTCATCTATCTCCTCCATCATTTATCAGTCATACAATAGTGTCATCTATCTCCTCCATCATTTATCAGTCATACAATAGTGTCATCTATCATCTCCATCATTTATCAGTCATACAATAGTGTCATCTATCATCTCCATCATTTATCAGTCATACAATAGTGTCATCCATCACCTCCATCATTTATCAGTCATACAATAGTGTCATCTATCTCCTCCATCATTTATCAGTCATACAATAGTGTCATCTATCATCTCCATCATTTATCAGTCATACAATAGTGTCATCTATCATCTCCTCCATCATTTATCAGTCATACAATAGTGTCATCTATCTCCTCCATCATTTATCAGTCATACAATAGTGTCATCTATCATCTCCATCATTTATCAGTCATACAATAGTGTCATCTATCATCTCCTCCATCATTTATCAGTCATACAATAGTGTCATCTATCATCTCCATCATTTATCAGTCATACAATAGTGTCATCTATCATCTCCATTATTTATCAGTCATACAATAGTGTCATCTATCATCTCCATTATTTATCAGTCATACAATAGTGTCATCTATCATCTCCATCATTTATCAGTCATACAATAGTGTCATCTATCATCTCCATCATTTATCAGTCATACAATAGTGTCATCTATCTCCTCCATCATTTATCAGTCATACAATAGTGTCATCTATCACCTCCATCATTTATCAGTCATACAATAGTGTCATCTATCATCTCCATTATTTATCAGTCATACAATAGTGTCATCTATCACCTCCATCATTTATCAGTCATACAATAGTGTCATCTATCACCTCCATCATTTATCAGTCATACAATAGTGTCATCTATCATCTCCATCATTTATCAGTCATACAATAGTGTCATCTATCACCTCCATCATTTATCAGTCATACAATAGTGTCATCTATCATCTCCTCCATCATTTATCAGTCATACAATAGTGTCATCTCCATCATTTATCAGCCATACAATAGTGTCATCTATCATCTCCATCATTTATCAGTCATACAATAGTGTCATCTATCATCTCCATCATTTATCAGCCATACAATAGTGTCATCTATCTCCTCCATCATTTATCAGTCATACAATAGTGTCATCTATCTCCTCCATCATTTATCAGTCATACAATAGTGTCATCTATCATCTCCTCCATCATTTATCAGTCATACAATAGTGTCATCTATCATCTCCTCCATCATTTATCAGTCATACAATAGTGTCATCTATCACCTCCATCATTTATCAGTCATACAATAGTGTCATCTATCACCTCCATCATTTATCAGTCATACAATAGTGTCATCTATCACCTCCATCATTTATCAGTCATACAATAGTGTCATCTATCTCCTCCATCATTTATCAGTCATACAATAGTGTCATCTATCATCTCCATCATTTATCAGTCATACAATAGTGTCATCTATCATCTCCATCATTTATCAGTCATACAATAGTGTCATCCATCACCTCCATCATTTATCAGTCATACAATAGTGTCATCTATCTCCTTCATCATTTATCAGTCATACAATAGTGTCATCTATCACCTCCATCATTTATCAGTCATACAATAGTGTCATCTATCATCTCCATCATTTATCAGTCATACAATAGTGTCATCTATCTCCTCCATCATTTATCAGTCATACAATAGTGTCATCTATCACCTCCATCATTTATCAGTCATACAATAGTGTCATCTATCTCCTCCATCATTTATCAGTCATACAATAGTGTCATCTATCACCTCCATCATTTATCAGTCATACAATAGTGTCATCTATCATCTCCTCCATCATTTATCAGTCATACAATAGTGTCATCTATCACCTCCATCATTTATCAGTCATACAATAGTGTCATCTATCTCCTCCATCATTTATCAGTCATACAATAGTGTCATCTATCTCCTCCATCATTTATCAGTCATACAATAGTGTCATCTATCTCCTCCATCATTTATCAGTCATACAATAGTGTCATCTATCATCTCCTCCATCATTTATCAGTCATACAATAGTGTCATCTATCACCTCCATCATTTATCAGTCATACAATAGTGTCATCTATCTCCTCCATCATTTATCAGTCATACAATAGTGTCATCTATCATCTCCTCCATCATTTATCAGTCATACAATAGTGTCATCTATCATCTCCACCATTTATCAGTCATACAATAGTGTCATCTATCATCTCCTCCATCATTTATCAGTCATACAATAGTGTCATCTATCTCCTCCATCATTTATCAGTCATACAATAGTGTCATCTATCATCTCCATCATTTATCAGTCATACAATAGTGTCATCTATCACCTCCATCATTTATCAGTCATACAATAGTGTCATCTATCATCTCCATCATTTATCAGTCATACAATAGTGTCATCTATCACCTCCATCATTTATCAGTCATACAATAGTGTCATCTATCATCTCCTCCATCATTTATCAGTCATACAATAGTGTCATCTATCTCCTCCATCATTTATCAGTCATACAATAGTGTCATCTATCATCTCCATCATTTATCAGTCATACAATAGTGTCATCTATCATCTCCTCCATCATTTATCAGTCATACAATAGTGTCATCTATCACCTCCATCATTTATCAGTCATACAATAGTGTCATCTATCATCACCTCCATCATTTATCAGTCATACAATAGTGTCATCTATCTCCTCCATCATTTATCAGTCATACAATAGTGTCATCTATCATCACCTCCATCATTTATCAGTCATACAATAGTGTCATCTATCTCCTCCATCATTTATCAGTCATACAATAGTGTCATCTATCACCTCCATCATTTATCAGTCATACAATAGTGTCATCGATCATCTCCTCCATCATTTATCAGTCATACAATAGTGTCATCTATCATCTCCATCATTTATCAGTCATACAATAGTGTCATCTATCACCTCCATCATTTATCAGTCATACAATAGTGTCATCTATCTCCTCCATCATTTATCAGTCATACAATAGTGTCATCTATCATCTCCATCATTTATCAGTCATACAATAGTGTCATCTATCTCCTCCATCATTTATCAGTCATACAATAGTGTCATCTATCTCCTCCATCATTTATCAGTCATACAATAGTGTCATCTATCTCCTCCATCATTTATCAGTCATACAATAGTGTCATCTATCTCCTCCATCATTTATCAGTCATACAATAGTGTCATCTATCTCCTCCATCATTTATCAGTCATACAATAGTGTCATCTATCATCTCCATCATTTATCAGTCATACAATAGTGTCATATATCTCCTCCATCATTTATCAGTCATACAATAGTGTCATCTATCATCTCCATCATTTATCAGTCATACAATAGTGTCATCTATCATCTCCATCATTTATCAGTCATACAATAGTGTCATCTATCATCTCCATCATTTATCAGTCATACAATAGTGTCATCTATCACCTCCATCATTTATCAGTCATACAATAGTGTCATCTATCTCCTCCATCATTTATCAGTCATACAATAGTGTCATCTATCATCTCCATCATTTATCAGTCATACAATAGTGTCATCTATCATCTCCATCATTTATCAGTCATACAATAGTGTCATCTATCACCTCCATCATTTATCAGTCATACAATAGTGTCATCTATCATCTCCATCATTTATCAGTCATACAATAGTGTCATCTATCATCTCCATCATTTATCAGTCATACAATAGTGTCATCTATCACCTCCATCATTTATCAGTCATACAATAGTGTCATCTATCTCCTCCATCATTTATCAGTCATACAATAGTGTCATCTATCATCTCCATCATTTATCAGTCATACAATAGTGTCATCTATCTCCTCCATCATTTATCAGTCATACAATAGTGTCATCTATCTCCTCCATCATTTATCAGTCATACAATAGTGTCATCTATCATCTCCATCATTTATCAGTCATACAATAGTGTCATCTATCTCCTCCATCATTTATCAGTCATACAATAGTGTCATCTATCTCCTCCATCATTTATCAGTCATACAATAGTGTCATCTATCACCTCCATCATTTATCAGTCATACAATAGTGTCATCTATCACCTCCATCATTTATCAGTCATACAATAGTGTCATCTATCTCCTCCATCATTTATCAGTCATACAATAGTGTCATCTATCATCTCCATCATTTATCAGTCATACAATAGTGTCATCTATCTCCTCCATCATTTATCAGTCATACAATAGTGTCATCTATCACCTCCATCATTTATCAGTCATACAATAGTGTCATCTATCTCCTCCATCATTTATCAGTCATACAATAGTGTCATCTATCTCCTCCATCATTTATCAGTCATACAATAGTGTCATCTATCACCTCCATCATTTATCAGTCATACAATAGTGTCATCTATCATCTCCATCATTTATCAGTCATACAATAGTGTCATCTATCATCACCTCCATCATTTATCAGTCATACAATAGTGTCATCTATCACCTCCATCATTTATCAGTCATACAATAGTGTCATCTATCATCTCCTCCATCATTTATCAGTCATACAATAGTGTCATCTATCATCTCCTCCATCATTTATCAGTCATACAATAGTGTCATCTATCATCTCCATCATTTATCAGTCATACAATAGTGTCATCTATCTCCTCCATCATTTATCAGTCATACAATAGTGTCATCTATCACCTCCATCATTTATCAGTCATACAATAGTGTCATCTATCACCTCCATCATTTATCAGTCATACAATAGTGTCATCTATCATCTCCATTATTTATCAGTCATACAATAGTGTCATCTATCATCTCCATCATTTATCAGTCATACAATAGTGTCATCTATCATCTCCATCATTTATCAGTCATACAATAGTGTCATCTATCACCTCCATCATTTATCAGTCATACAATAGTGTCATCTATCATCTCCATCATTTATCAGTCATACAATAGTGTCATCTATCTCCTCCATCATTTATCAGTCATACAATAGTGTCATCTATCATCTCCTCCATCATTTATCAGTCATACAATAGTGTCATCTATCACCTCCATCATTTATCAGTCATACAATAGTGTCATCTATCTCCTCCATCATTTATCAGTCATACAATAGTGTCATCTATCATCTCCATCATTTATCAGTCATACAATAGTGTCATCTATCTCCTCCATCATTTATCAGTCATACAATAGTGTCATCTATCACCTCCATCATTTATCAGTCATACAATAGTGTCATCTATCATCTCCTCCATCATTTATCAGTCATACAATAGTGTCATCTATCACCTCCATCATTTATCAGTCATACAATAGTGTCATCTATCATCTCCATCATTTATCAGTCATACAATAGTGTCATCTATCATCACCTCCATCATTTATCAGTCATACAATAGTGTCATCTATCATCTCCATCATTTATCAGTCATACAATAGTGTCATCTATCATCACCTCCATCATTTATCAGTCATACAATAGTGTCATCTATCACCTCCATCATTTATCAGTCATACAATAGTGTCATCTATCACCTCCATCATTTATCAGTCATACAATAGTGTCATCTATCACCTCCATCATTTATCAGTCATACAATAGTGTCATCTATCATCACCTCCATCATTTATCAGTCATACAATAGTGTCATCTATCTCCTCCATCATTTATCAGTCATACAATAGTGTCATCTATCTCCTCCATCATTTATCAGTCATACAATAGTGTCATCTATCATCTCCATCATTTATCAGTCATACAATAGTGTCATCTATCTCCTCCATCATTTATCAGTCATACAATAGTGTCATCTATCACCTCCATCATTTATCAGTCATACAATAGTGTCATCTATCATCTCCTCCATCATTTATCAGTCATACAATAGTGTCATCTATCTCCTCCATCATTTATCAGTCATACAATAGTGTCATCTATCATCTCCATCATTTATCAGACATACAATAGTGTCATCTATCATCTCCATCATTTATCAGTCATACAATAGTGTCATCTATCTCCTCCATCATTTATCAGTCATACAATAGTGTCATCTATCTCCTCCATCATTTATCAGTCATACAATAGTGTCATCTATCTCCTCCATCATTTATCAGTCATACAATAGTGTCATCTATCTCCTCCATCATTTATCAGTCATACAATAGTGTCATCTATCTCCTCCATCATTTATCAGTCATACAATAGTGTCATCTATCACCTCCATCATTTATCAGTCATACAATAGTGTCATCTATCATCTCCATCATTTATCAGTCATACAATAGTGTCATCTATCTCCTCCATCATTTATCAGTCATACAATAGTGTCATCTATCACCTCCATCATTTATCAGTCATACAATAGTGTCATCTATCACCTCCATCATTTATCAGTCATACAATAGTGTCATCTATCATCTCCATCATTTATCAGTCATACAATAGTGTCATCTATCATCTCCATCATTTATCAGTCATACAATAGTGTCATCTATCATCTCCTCCATCATTTATCAGTCATACAATAGTGTCATCTATCATCTCCATCATTTATCAGTCATACAATAGTGTCATCTATCATCTCCATCATTTATCAGTCATACAATAGTGTCATCTATCACCTCCTCCATCATTTATCAGTCATACAATAGTGTCATCTATCACCTCCATCATTTATCAGTCATACAATAGTGTCATCTATCATCTCCTCCATCATTTATCAGTCATACAATAGTGTCATCTATCTCCTCCATCATTTATCAGTCATACAATAGTGTCATCTATCATCTCCATCATTTATCAGTCATACAATAGTGTCATCTATCATCTCCTCCATCATTTATCAGTCATACAATAGTGTCATCTATCTCCTCCATCATTTATCAGTCATACAATAGTGTCATCTATCATCTCCATCATTTATCAGTCATACAATAGTGTCATCTATCATCTCCTCCATCATTTATCAGTCATACAATAGTGTCATCTATCACCTCCATCATTTATCAGTCATACAATAGTGTCATCTATCATCTCCTCATCATTTATCAGTCATACAATAGTGTCATCTATCATCTCCATCATTTATCAGTCATACAATAGTGTCATCTATCACCTCCATCATTTATCAGTCATACAATAGTGTCATCTATCATCTCCTCCATCATTTATCAGTCATACAATAGTGTCATCTCCATCATTTATCAGCCATACAATAGTGTCATCTATCATCTCCATCATTTATCAGTCATACAATAGTGTCATCTATCTCCTCCATCATTTATCAGTCATACAATAGTGTCATCTATCTCCTCCATCATTTATCAGTCATACAATAGTGTCATCTATCATCTCCTCCATCATTTATCAGTCATACAATAGTGTCATCTATCATCTCCATCATTTATCAGTCATACAATAGTGTCATCTATCATCTCCATTATTTATCAGTCATACAATAGTGTCATCTATCTCCTCCATCATTTATCAGTCATACAATAGTGTCATCTATCACCTCCATCATTTATCAGTCATACAATAGTGTCATCTATCTCCTCCATCATTTATCAGTCATACAATAGTGTCATCTATCTCCTCCATCATTTATCAGTCATACAATAGTGTCATCTATCTCCTCCATCATTTATCAGTCATACAATAGTGTCATCTATCACCTCCATCATTTATCAGTCATACAATAGTGTCATCTATCTCCTCCATCATTTATCAGTCATACAATAGTGTCATCTATCTCCTCCATCATTTATCAGTCATACAATAGTGTCATCTATCTCCTCCATCATTTATCAGTCATACAATAGTGTCATCTATATCCTCCATCATTTATCAGTCATACAATAGTGTCATCTATCTCCTCCATCATTTATCAGTCATACAATAGTGTCATCTATCACCTCCATCATTTATCAGTCATACAATAGTGTCATCTATCTCCTCCATCATTTATCAGTCATACAATAGTGTCATCTATCTCCTCCATCATTTATCAGTCATACAATAGTGTCATCTATCTCCTCCATCATTTATCAGTCATACAATAGTGTCATCTATCTCCTCCATCATTATCAGTCATACAATAGTGTCATCTATCATCTCCATCATTTATCAGTCATACAATAGTGTCATCTATCTCCATCATTTATCAGTCATACAATAGTGTCATCTATCATCTCCATCATTTATCAGTCATACAATAGTGTCATCTATCATCTCCTCCATCATTTATCAGTCATACAATAGTGTCATCTATCACCTCCATCATTTATCAGTCATACAATAGTGTCATCTATCACCTCCATCATTTATCAGTCATACAATAGTGTCATCTATCATCTCCATTATTTATCAGTCATACAATAGTGTCATCTATCACCTCCATCATTTATCAGTCATACAATAGTGTCATCTATCACCTCCATCATTTATCAGTCATACAATAGTGTCATCTATCACCTCCATCATTTATCAGTCATACAATAGTGTCATCTATCATCTCCATCATTTATCAGTCATACAATAGTGTCATCTATCACCTCCATCATTTATCAGTCATACAATAGTGTCATCTATCATCTCCTCCATCATTTATCAGTCATACAATAGTGTCATCTCCATCATTTATCAGCCATACAATAGTGTCATCTATCATCTCCATCATTTATCAGTCATACAATAGTGTCATCTATCTCCTCCATCATTTATCAGTCATACAATAGTGTCATCTATCTCCTCCATCATTTATCAGTCATACAATAGTGTCATCTATCATCTCCTCCATCATTTATCAGTCATACAATAGTGTCATCTATCATCTCCATCATTTATCAGTCATACAATAGTGTCATCTATCACCTCCATCATTTATCAGTCATACAATAGTGTCATCTATCATCTCCATTATTTATCAGTCATACAATAGTGTCATCTATCACCTCCATCATTTATCAGTCATACAATAGTGTCATCTATCATCTCCATCACTTATCAGTCATACAATAGTGTCATCTATCTCCTCCATCATTTATCAGTCATACAATAGTGTCATCTATCATCTCCATCATTTATCAGTCATACAATAGTGTCATCTATCTCCTCCATCATTTATCAGTCATACAATAGTGTCATCTATCACCTCCATCATTTATCAGTCATACAATAGTGTCATCTATCTCCTCCATCATTTATCAGTCATACAATAGTGTCATCTATCATCTCCATCATTTATCAGTCATACAATAGTGTCATCTATCTCCTCCATCATTTATCAGTCATACAATAGTGTCATCTATCTCCTCCATCATTTATCAGTCATACATAGTGTCATCTATCTCCTCCATCATTTATCAGTCATACAATAGTGTCATCTATCACCTCCATCATTTATCAGTCATACAATAGTGTCATCTATCACCTCCATCATTTATCAGTCATACAATAGTGTCATCTATCATCTCCATCATTTATCAGTCATACAATAGTGTCATCTATCATCTCCATCATTTATCAGTCATACAATAGTGTCATCTATCACCTCCATCATTTATCAGTCATACAATAGTGTCATCTATCATCTCCTCCATCATTTATCAGTCATACAATAGTGTCATCTATCTCCTCCATCATTTATCAGTCATACAATAGTGTCATCTATCTCCTCCATCATTTATCAGTCATACAATAGTGTCATCTATCATCTCCATCATTTATCAGTCATACAATAGTGTCATCTATCACCTCCATTATTTATCAGTCATACAATAGTGTCATCTATCATCTCCATCATTTATCAGTCATACAATAGTGTCATCTATCATCTCCATCATTTATCAGTCATACAATAGTGTCATCTATCATCTCCTCCATCATTTATCAGTCATACAATAGTGTCATCTAATGATCATCACCTCCATCATTTATCAGTCATACAATAGTGTCATCTATCATCTCCATCATTTATCAGTCATACAATAGTGTCATCTATCACCTCCATCATTTATCAGTCATACAATAGTGTCATCTATCATCTCCATCATTTATCAGTCATACAATAGTGTCATCTATCATCACCTCCATCATTTATCAGTCATACAATAGTGTCATCTATCACCTCCATCATTTATCAGTCATACAATAGTGTCATCTATCATCTACATCATTTATCAGTCATACAATAGTGTCATCTATCATCTCCATCATTTATCAGTCATACAATAGTGTCATCTATCTCCTCCATCATTTATCAGTCATACAATAGTGTCATCTATCATCTCCATCATTTATCAGTCATACAATAGTGTCATCTATCTCCTCCATCATTTATCAGTCATACAATAGTGTCATCTATCTCCTCCATCATTTATCAGTCATACAATAGTGTCATCTATCATC